>NW_016690208.1:6773782-6780993 GCF_001604755.1 Lepidothrix coronata
ACAATGTGCCACCCCTCTGTCACCAGCCCCGGGCACGTGTTGGGTTACGTGTGAGACACCCGAGTGGCTTCCTCGTTGCCCTCATTGACTGAGATTCTTTCTGTTGAGCTTCAGGGCCCCTCGCCAGCTCCTGTGGTCTCAGTGCAGCATCAGCTCCTGCTGTTAAACCTTAGGGGCCACTTGCTGTCCTGTGACAAGTTTACAGAGAAGGGTTGGGGATTTGGAATATTAATTTAAGTCTGGGTGGATTGTGTCAGTTTAGACAAAGCCCTTTAGCTTTTGCCTGTTGATGGAAGTAAATAATACAGAAATCACAGCAATTTTACCAAATTATTTTGTTGCAGGTTTTGGCTGGGCATCTGCATCTGGGAGCAGAGTGGGACTATGATGGGATACTGGGAAGGGGATGAGTTCCATAGTGGAAATGCAGCTGAGTAAAAGCAGCTGGAATAGAGCACAGGAAACATGGACTGAGAAGGAGTCCAGAAGCTAAAAGAAGAAACAACAGTAGAAATCATTGATGAGAAGGAAAAGGGAGCTGACATGGATTAAAACCAGGACACTGTTGAACCTACTGGCAGCAGAGCAGAGGAGGAGTGAGACTAAAATCAGAACAGCTCACCAAGGAAATCACACCTGTGTTATGGCACTGCGGGCCAGGGGATCTGCAAGAACTGAGGAAATGGGTCCTAGGGAATGGGGGGTGAGGGATAGGATGGTCTGGGGAGGCCACAGGGCTCCCTTGGCCAGGGACCACCCCCTGTCCTGCTGCAGGGACCCCTGAGTGTGGCATCACCCTCCCTGGCCACAGCACAGGTGTCCTGAGCCATGCTAGGAGTTGTCCCCAGCACGCTTGTGCCAGCCCAAGGGCATGCCAGGACGATGCGTGGTGTCATCAACCCTTGCCTGTGGATATCTGAGCAGGCAACAGAAATAATTTAAAGAGATGATGAGGCGTTTTATTATTCCCATGAAATTATAGGAATTATAGTTTTAAATGAAGGTGACAGATATAAAATGTGTATTTTAGGGCAAAATTAATGCTGTGCTTTCTTGAAGGTGTGCCAGTGAGGGGGGTCACCTCCTACTGCACATGGGGTTTGGGACAGCGAGGGTGGAATCCCTGTGCTGTTCCCAGAGTGCAGGGAGCACATTGCTGGTGCCCAGCTCCATGCCTGGCAGCTGTGTGGTGCTGACACATCTGGCACAGCCTGCTCAGAGCCCACTTGGAGCCCATGGCACTGCCAGGAGCAGGGCCAGTGCAGGTGCCTGCATGAACCCGTGCAGTGCCAGTGGCAGTGCCAGGACCTGCCGTGGCCACAGCACAAGTACCTGCTCTGAAACAGAGCTAAAGAGGTTAATTGGGCTGGGAGGCACATGGTGCCTTACACCTCTGATGGAAATGTTGATTCAAGAAGCCACACCAGCTCTGGTGGGTTTGTACGACTGTAATTATTTTTAAACTTCCTTTTTGGTGCTGTTGGCACCAGCTGGCACCATGCCAGCCTGACTTGACTCACTCACAAATTGTCAGCCTTGATCTATAGGGTGTAGAGAAGGTGCTGACTGAGCAGTGAGTTGGAAATCTGTGATTTAAAACAAAAATTAGATTTAAAATGTTGTTCCCAACGATACAGTGCGAGAGCACTGGCGATTTAAACACACACTCAGTATCCCGGCACCATGACAGCATCCCAATCCCTGCACAGCCAAGGGCAACCTGAATTCCTTCTTGTGCAGCCCTAATCTGTGAGCAGGCACTGGGGAGGATCTGGAGCCTCCACAGCCACTCCCACTGCGGCCGCTCCTGAGGGGGTGCTCCCAGCTCTGGCTTCATCATTTCCCTCCAGCTGTGTGGAGCCAGAAAACATGGGCACACATGGAAGTGGCTGCATCCATGGGATTTGTGCTGGTGGGAGCCACAGCATCTTCTTGCTTTCCCCCTGCAGCCTCGTGTAGCTGAGGAGCAAGTGGCAGCTTTTCCCCAGGCATTTTAAACCAATGCTTGGGCCTCATGGGAGTGATGGAGTCCAGTGGGACAGCTCTCCCTAAGAATAACATGATGCTCATATCCATTTGGAAGGAAATGAGAAGCAAATCAATTATTTTCAAATAAATAATGTACTTTTACCATACAGCCTTGCACCAAAGTGATATAACAAACAAGGTAGAACCAGCCCTATGCAGGCTTAGCTGGGTCTTGGAAGGCAAATGTCCCTGTCCTCGTGTGAACACCCCTCTGGTGCTTACAGTGAGGTGTTTAAAATGCTGCAGGGTCCTTTAAAGACCTCGTGAAGATGGTTCTGCTCTGGGTGGGAGTGGAGAGGGTCCCACGGCACTGCCATCCCCCTGTGGCACTGACCAGGCTGTGCTTCACGGGACCAGCTGTGGAGGGGGGTGCCAATTGAGGTGCTGGGGCCATGCCAGAGGGAGGTCCAGGGCAGATCTGGTGCCCTTGGGGTGCTGCAGGCAAGGCCAAGGCAGGGCTGGTACCCGTGGCCCCGGGCAAGGCGGGCGTTGCAGAGGGCCCCTCGCAGGCGTGCAGCGAGCGGGCAGTGGCCGGGCAGATGCAGAAATACTGACTGTGTTTTCTCTTGTTCTCTCTTTTCTGCCTAAGGTTTGAGCATCCGAGGAGCCCAGGAGGAAGACCCTCCCGATCCTCAGCTAATGAGACTAGACAATATGCTTCTGGCAGAAGGAGTCTCAGGTCCGGAGAAAGGTGGGGGATCGGCGGCAGCAGCTGCAGCCGCAGCAGCCTCTGGAGGGTCTTCAGATAACTCTATTGAACACTCAGATTACAGAGCCAAATTGACCCAGATCAGACAAATCTATCACACAGAGCTGGAGAAATATGAACAGGTCAGACATCAGTCTCTCAGTTGTTCGTGTACCTGCCACTGCTCTCCTCTGCTTGCAAGTGCCTGCTGCTGCCTGCTCTGGACCACGTCCCTTCCTCCCCTTCCCCACCCCTGTGCCTGTAAAGAGCCATGATGGGAGTCTGTCGGGCTCCAAGGAGCAACTGGCTGAGGCCAGGATGCGTCTTGCATGCTCGAGTGTTTTCTGTTGTCTGTAACTGCACAAAAGTAACACCCAAGGCCGTGTTTCTCCCCTTCACCCAGAGCAGCAAAGAGGAGAGGTGTCCATCTCTTGGTGCCACCCTCTTCCCTGTAATGAGGTGTTGCACAGCTGGGTCTGGTGAGTTGGGGAGCACAGGCTGCACTGGTCATCTCAGCCCACGGGCTCCCGGAGCAGGCGGTGGGAGGCTCCGGCCCGCGACTGGGACACGGCAGGTCGGCCGGAGCAGATTGAGAGGGAGTGGGCAGAGAGGCACCAGCAGAGCTCCTGGACCAGGCTTTGGGACAGGAACTAGGGTAATCCTGGTTCAGGCAGATGCTGGCACTCGGTGTCTTTGTTTGGAGTGAAGAGCATACTGCAGAGACCCGTGGGTTTGCCTTCACCACTGGAACCTGGTGACCTGCCACATTTGCCACGCTAGTGGCCTGTGCTGCCAGGTGCCAGCAGCACAGTGTGGCTTGGGTGCCAGTGGCACTGCCTCATCTGTGCTGCCTCTTTCACTGTGTTGTTCAAGTGGTGAACAAATAACCGAGCATATACCTGTTGGGGTGTTTGTGCAAATCTCCTTTTCTCCCCTGACCCCCAAAGGCCCCAGCTGTCCTGTGGGGACCCCCGGGCTCTCCATGTCCTGCCGGGTGCAGGCACAGTGCTGGGATGGGGATGGCTGTCGGATTAACGAGCCCCACGCAGCAGCAGCGTGTCTCGTACAGCCACAGAGACACAGGATGGAAGCAGATCTGGGCCAGAGCGGTGGCAGATTGGTGCTTGCAGCTGGTTCCTGGCAAACATCCTTGGACTCTAATAAGTTTAATGATGTGGTGGAAGCAGGAGCATTTTTTGCCCTGTAGCTCCATTTACAAAGATTTCAGCTGAAATGTCACAGCCATCCGTCCACACCACAGGAAACTTTGGAGGATGCTCAAGTGCTGCTGGAGCAGGAGAGAGGGGTGGAGCTGCTCTGAGACATGTACGCTTCCCCACGGATCCTGACACCCAGCCACGTCTGCTCGACAGAAATATGATAATTTCCCCAGCCTGGCAGCAAACTGTCTCCTGCTGGTTTGTCTCACCACAGTGCCCGAGAGGCAGCCAGGGCTTGGCATCTCAGCCTCGGGCACCGCAGGTTCTGGAGGCGGGTGCCCTCCTGCAGCGGGAGCACCGGGGAGCCCACGCCGGGACCTGCCCGCGTGGGGAGCAGCTCCCGCCATCCCTGCCCGGCACTGCCGCCATCCCACGGCAGCAGGAACCAGAGTGCCTTCCTGGGGACGCTTTCCAGGCTGAGTTTGATCCTGATATTTGTTGCCAGTTAGGGGAATGCACTCAGGAAAGGAAAAAAAAAAGGGAAGAGAAATGGAAAGTGTGTCACGCCATCGCCCAGCGCTCCCTCACCGGGTGCCGCGAGAAATGGCCGCGCACAGGCAGCGCCTTCCATAATTTACAGCTCCTATAACAGAGATGACATATTGAAAGCTATCTGCTGTAATTACACTGAAATACATTTTTTGCTGTAGGCAAAAGTACTGTAAGGGTCCCAGGCCTCCCGGAGCAGCTGGGAACCCACTTCCTGAGTTCACAGATGTCTCCTGAACTCACCCCAAATTGGGGTGAAGTGTGGCAGCTCGGAAGCCACCACCAGCCCCACAGAGCACTGGATGCCACCCTGCCCCTAAATACTGTTTTGGGCCATTTCCTTTCTTTTTCCTGTGCTCATCTGTGCCGTTGTGATGAAGCACTGAGGCAGCAGGAGCATCCCTGCTCCTACAAGGTTTCTGAGCAGGTTAACAAGGCCATCACTTATAACCTGACATTATTAATAATGTCTCGGGCACCAAGCAGAGGCCTGAAAAATAGTCCTGGAAAAGGGATCAAGTAGCTTGGACGCTATAAATAAACAAGAGAAACAAGACAAAGCATCAGAGTCTTTTGAGCTTCCCCCCACCGTGGTGCATGAGGCAGCTCTGCAGAGGGGAGGTGCAGGTGGAGATGAATGAAACCCAGGCTCTCCAAGCAGTTATAGCCAAACCAAGTCTCATCAGGCAAGTCAAGTAAAATCAAGGAAAGTTTTTTACTTCTTGAAAGCAAGAAACTCACTTTTGGTTTGAAATGTCCAGTTTTTGATATCTCTTACAGAAAAGACGTAGCTGAAAATATTTCTAATGCAACAGTTGCCATTTTACTTTAAAATTGAATTCCCTAGATCTAAAAAGGGGGCATGTGGCAAGCTGCGTGCCCAGAATGTCCATCCAGTGCCAAAGTCTTGGGTTCAGCTGTATTTTGGGACAGTCAGAACTGCTGTCTGATCTCGGGGAGAGCCGCTGCATTTTGGTGCCTGTGTCCTCTTCCCCCCGTGCATCGTTTCTCACGTGAGCCAAAGCTGATGCTCCTGCTGTGGTCAGAGGGCTGGACCTGAGCTTTTGCATGCTCAGGTTGTACCTTGATTAAGAGAATATACAGATGGGAAGTGAGGATGAGACATGTTGAACTTCATCTGGAGTTCAGGGAGTCTTGAGCAGTCCAGGGGTGGTGGTGGCAGGATGAGCCGTGGCAGCCACGCTGGTGCCGAGAGGCCACGAGCAGCGGTGGCACCGCGACCTCGGTGGTGGCAGGCGAAGGGCTCTGCACCAGGGCTTGCCCAGCCTTGCCAAGTGCTGCCTCCAACAAGTGCTGCAAGGATGTAAATTAGCCTGTAATTTACTTTCAGTAGTGTAAAGAAAAAAAAAATCACTTTGCCTGAAGTGTATGCATCTTTCTTAAGGGTGTACCCAGATTTTAATTATCTAAATGTAAATACTTAACGAATTTTACTTAGAGTAATGAGCTAAAGTGCACACTACATAAATGAGATGTTCTAATTAATCATGTATGAACTACTGGTTTAAAGAAAAGCTATGTGAATTCTGCAAATGTTGGGCTATTGCCAAATTGCTAATCAGCATTTGCATTCATAGATGGCTTCACTTAATAAGTTGTGAGACGTTCAGCAAATGTTATAGGAAATTATGAGTTTTTAGATGCATAAACTTTTCACTTTTAACTCTTTCCCTCACATAATCTATTGAAATGTGGGAGAATCCTTGAAAATGTGGTTTTCAGACACATTATGGAGGTGTTTTGCAGCCTGGCTTTAGAGAAGGCAGGATGGCAGTGTGACGGCCACTTGGTCGTGTGGAGGCTCATACCAAGGGGTTCCTGCTGATAGTGCAGCCTGGCCAAGTTCATATCAATGTGCCATAGTCTGGGAGTGATAATCAAGGGCTCCTTGTGCCTTCTCTCTCTCAGTGCCTTGGCCACCTGGTGTGGGCCAGGCTGGGCACAGTGTCACTGAAACCCACCCGCTGAGGGGACACACGGTGCCTCAGAAAGGTCTTGGGTTCCTCAGTGCTGCGAGGGCATGGGGCTCGGGGCTGCCCTGCCCAGGCTTTGCCTGGGTATGCTCACACCTCCCCTCAGATCCTGCTCCTGCTCGCAGCTGGTACAGGCGCTGATCCAACCACTCCTCTCCACTGGGACGTGGGGATGTGGAAAAGGATGAGCATGGCAGGAAGGAGCAGTGCCACGGTCACTTGGCTCCCCTGGCTGCTCCAGGATGGCCCTGTGTCTCCTGGACAGGGTGTGTGGGATCTGCTCCCATGGCCACACGCGTGCAGAGGGATGGGCCACACAGGCGTCCCTCAGTTCCCAGTGCTGCCTTTCCCCCAACAGCTGGGTCAGAGCTTATGTCCTTGTGGGACAGCACAAACCCATGTCTGAGTCTCTTCTTCCTCCACAGGCATGTAATGAATTTACCACACATGTGATGAACCTCCTCAGAGAACAGAGCCGGACACGTCCCATTTCTCCCAAGGAGATTGAAAGGATGGTGGGCATCATTCATCGAAAATTCAGCTCCATCCAGATGCAGCTCAAACAAAGCACTTGTGAAGCAGTAATGATTTTAAGATCAAGGTTCCTCGATGCCAGGTAAGGCAGAGGCAATTGTCCCCACCTCTTTTGGGGGGGGAAGAGATAATTTCTGGGCAGGGATGGGTGGGAGAGGCTGCTCTGTCCCAGCAAAGCCCAGGGCCCTTGTCCTTCACCTGGAGCTGCTGTGAAAGCAGAGAAGCCTGTACAGAGGTTTCAGAAACAGTGATGTCTTT
>NW_016690208.1:6781003-6841812 GCF_001604755.1 Lepidothrix coronata
TAGTGCAAAGACTGGACTTGTTTTCCCTCCCTCAGACACCCACATTGCTGCCAGAGCTTGGAGCCAGTCCCCACAGCCAGGTGGGCTGCTTGCTCTACAGGCTGCCGGGAGGCAGGCACACAGGGATTAGGAGGGGGGTTTATAGGAACAGTCAGATTTGTTTGGAGGCCTAGGTGGGATATTGATCCCCAGCCCCATTCCCTTTGTAGGCCTTCTGTCGGCAGAGCAGGGCCCTGGCAGCTGGCAGAGCTGGGCAGAGCTGGGCAGAGCTGGGCAGAGCTGGGCAGAGCTGGGCAGAGCAGGAGCGGAGCCGGTCGGAACGGGGAGGAGCAGCAGGCGCCGTGCGGAGCCTCCCTCCTCCAGCAGCTCACGCTTCACACCTGAAAGCTGTGAGGAGCTAAACAAGAGCAAAATAATGTTATTAACAAGGAGGTCACTGGCAGGTGTGGGAAATCAGGGTAATTGCAGGCAGTTGGAGGAGATGTCTGTGGAGAGCTCCAGGAACGCGAAGGTAGAGCCTGCAGATGCACATTTTAAAGTGATTTCTTTAAAAAGGAGAAAGGTAAATAAGGCAAAATGAGCGGAAGCACAGTAATGAGATAAACATAGCTCTAGGGAGGGAGCCTGCCTGCTCCAGGATACAGTGCAGTTAGCAGCATCGTGATACTCTGCAAGAGCGCGCTGGGGATTGCGCTCGGCTGCCGGCTGGCCTGGGGCGCCGGCAGTGATTGCAACAGCCCTGGGGGAAGGAGCTCCAAGGAAATGTTTAACTGGAGCTTTCCAGAGGATGTTCTGCTAAAAGGAGAGCAGCCATCAGCATGGAGGGATGGCACTGCAGCTGTGCAGGCGCTGCACTGTAACCTGTGCCAGCTGCCACCATGTCACTGGCGGGTGGCTCCCGGCGGCTGGAGCATGTGCCAGTGTGCTCTGCAAGGCTCCCTGTTCTGACCAGGTGGCGCATCTTGGTGCCTGTTCCACATGGGGCCAGAGCCCAGGCCCCACACAGCCCTCGGCAGGACAGGGCACAGATGGGTCTCCCTCACAAAGCCCTGAAATCCACTTGGTGTCGAAAGCCAATTAGCTCAGGGAGGGCTACGTGAGGACATGGCAGCACAGCCGCCCTGTCCTGTTCCACTGTGCTCACCCCAGGGAGCTGTGCAGGAGCTTCAGCTGACCTGTGCTGAAGGGAAGGAGGGGAAGGAGGTCTGTCAGGCTGCTGCTGGCACAGAGGGGCTCAGCAGCCGGGAGCTTTGGGCTGGGCTGCGTACCTGGGTGTGGAGGAGCCGCAGGCAGGCTGCCGGCTCAGCATCTGCCTCACCTCTGCTGCCACGACACATGAATGTGGCCTGTGCCCTCATGGGATGAACTCTGGGAGAGTCAGAGGTGTGAAGCCAGAGGCAGAGTCCAGACCCACAGAGCTGGGTGCAGGACATGCCATTGCAGCCTGTGCTCCCTCCCATGGTGTTGGGGTGGCTGAGGGTGGGTGCTGGGACAGTTTTGCTGTGTTTCTGTGTGCTGCACCACAGGCGTGAGAAACGAGGGCCACTGCCCCCCATCCAACCCTGACAGGGACCCGCTGGCATCTGGAGGAACAACTGTGGGTTTTCTTTTCTCGTTTCAGACGGAAAAGGCGTAACTTCAGTAAACAAGCCACAGAAATCTTGAATGAGTATTTTTACTCCCACCTCAGTAACCCCTACCCCAGTGAAGAAGCCAAAGAAGAGCTGGCAAAGAAATGCAGCATCA
Source organism: Lepidothrix coronata (assembly GCF_001604755.1). NCBI lineage: Eukaryota > Metazoa > Chordata > Aves > Passeriformes > Pipridae > Lepidothrix > Lepidothrix coronata. The sequence goes on from NW_016690208.1 coordinate 6,782,750, forward strand.
CGGTATCGCAGGTGAGCAGCGAGGGGAGCAGGTCCTGGCCTCCTGCACCTCACAGTGTGTCAACCTCCCAGCTCCCCTTGTGATGCTGCCACCTCTCTCCAGGCTCTGGGAGGTGGTTCCAGTGGAGCCAAGCAGTACAGAGCAGGTCCTGCCCAAAGCACCTCTGTCATCCCTTCAGATTTGTGTGTTGCCTGTGATGAGGTTTGCAGGGTGATGGACGTGGCTGAGCTCTGCAGCCATTGTGCCACGGCGGCTGGGGCTCTGCTGGGGTACAAAGGTGTGTGTACAGAGAGGAAGATAAAAATAAAAAGGCAACAAGGTCAGCACCCTACTTCACGTCAGCTTTCTCTCTGTGCAGCAGTGAGGTTCCTGGCTGAGCCTGGCTCTGCTCTGAATTTGTTACAGCTGACCATGGTTTCAGGGGAAGGCAGTTTACTGACAAATGTAAAATCTGTCTTTATAGATCAGAATTTCTTTGATTGCTCAAAGTTATTTTTCTAAGCCAGCCAGAAATTCAGCCTCTTGCTAAGCTGAAGAGTGGCTTCTGTGTAGCAAAACTGCATTAGGCAGATTTGCTCTTTTTACCACATATAACAGCTGTTCCTGTGAAGTTAGTGCAAGAAAACCAGCATCTCCCCAGTCAGGAGCACCATCGTTGGCTGCAGCTGCTTTCTGTGTGGGCTGAAGTACACGCAGAGCTTGGACTGATGTCTCGCAGTGGTGCTTAGGCCAGTGACACCGTCGAGCCTTCCCTCACCAGGCAGCTTCAAAAGCAAAACCCTCTGTATTTCTTGTGGCCTGTATGATAGAAACCCCAATTACTCCCACACAAATCTGGCTCATACAGCTTGGGGAAGGTTGAACTTGGGTAGCAGTTTCCAAGTTTTCCAGCCACCCCCTTCCTGTTGTGAGGGCCTGTGTGCTGGCTCCTCCTTGCTCCCTCAGCTCCCTTATCAATATTTCAGGTCCTTGAGAGGAGCGGTGCCTGCGGCACATATGTTAACTATTAATGATCACAGGCTGCACTATTGGCATTATTAGCAATGCAACCTTTAGCTTTATAATTAAGACCTGAGTTGAGATTTACTTTATAGCTCTCCATTGAATGCATGAAAAATTCAGGCACTTTATTGAAGTCTTTCAAATGAAAGGCTGCCCAGCTCTCCCAGATTTGGAACTACTTGACTTTGGATGCACCCACAGTACCAACATTGGCAGAACTGCCTCAGGACACGTGTGTGTGCCCTCCTCTCTCCTTGCCTGTTCCTCAGCACACAGCATGTACCGCTCTCCAAGCAGGGTGGGAAGTGCCTAGTGCCAGGGGAAGGTACAGGATGGAGATGGGGACAGTTTCTCCCAGTCCATTTACAAATGGCTGTGGTGATGGGGAGGAATTTTTTGAGGGAAATTCAGCATGCAACTTGTTCCCTCCCACAGTGCTCCTTCATCACTGTTAGCATCACACAGGTCAGTGCAGCCCCGGCGGGTGCAGGGCAGCTGTGGTGGCTGCTGGGCTGCTCTCCCACGCCCTCAGGCATCCCTGTGGCTGCTGGGGATGCTTGGAACCAGCCAAACAGCACGAGAGCACGAGTGCCAGGACACTGTGGGCTGCAGCCCTACGTTTTGCTGCTGGTTTCAGTCCTTGCCATGAGATGGTTTGTGGCAATTCCTTCAGTAAGTGGTGTCCAGAAATCTTCCATGTGATCTGAGGCAGCCTGCCGTGTAGTTAGGAGAGGCCACACCATCAACACCAACTTGAAGGAACCAAAAGTTCTTCAGCTTTGGTAAAATGTAACTGGGGGAGATGACATGGGAAAGAGCCCACCAGACCTGCTGAGGAGCTGTTCCCTGCACACCCAGCAGTGAGTTGGGCCTGGCAGGGAAGGGGTTAGTGATCCCGAGTGGACAGATAAAAAAACAGATCTAGATAAGGCTGAAGTGACTAAAGGAAATGAGATGGAACATTTGAGATGCCATAACTGATTGCTTCTAGTGCTAATAGATCTGATTTCTTTCTTAATTGATTGTTTGATAAGATTTAATGTATATGCTGTAGAATGAAGTAAAAGGCAGGCAGATGGTCCAACAACACAGCAGCGGCAGAGAGCCTGTGACAGGAATATAGGTTTGTCTCTTTAATATTTGATACAGGCATGAATTAGTTGTTTCTTGAATCCATTAGAAAGCCTGAGTGAGCGATGGGAGGAGCTGCACTGTGTGCTCTGTACGCCGTGTCCAGCATCCTCAGCCTTGCTGGGTGACATTGCCAGCCTGGAGCAAGGGCACCAGGGACACGGGGCTGGGGCCTTGGCAAGGGCTAGAGCTTCACTCTGTCAAGGTGTTAAAAATGGCTTGGGAAACCTCAGGATGATATGGGAAAGCCTGGAAATGGGGCCATGTATCATCTAATGGGAGAGGAGCATTTGTGAGAGGGAGTGCCTGTGATCAGCTGGTTGCTTGAGTTCCTGATGGATCTGCTGTCAAAGCTAGAGAACATGAATACCGTGGATATCCAAATCTTTGATTTCCAAAGGCACTTCCAAAGGCCTCATGGGGGTACTGCAGGGTTAGTTGGTATTTTCTAGGTCAAACTGGGCTGGAGTTGTCTTTCCTTGTACTGAAAAGGGTATCTATTTTTGAGGCCATGTAGCAGAAAAGCTGTGAGCAGGCACTGTCGAGCAGCCCCGCACACGCTGCTCTGGTGGCAGGCAGCAGAAGTAGGAAGATGCAGTCCAGGACTCAGGGAATTGAGCAGTCATTGAAACCCTGGCAGGAGCAGCCTCGCAGGGGACAAGCAATGGCATCCAAGTGAGTGACTGAGCTACACCTTCCTCAGGGCTTTCCTGGAAAATCTCTAAGCATGTGTCTTTCCAGCCTTGACCAAGCGCCCCTCGGACCTTGCTGTGTCTGGCACTGTGTCCCATTTACCTCCCATGCTGCAAATGCCCTGAAGGAGCAAAGAGCTGGAAGAAATAAATAATGTTAATGGGTGGCTTCCCAAACTCCTCGGGCTGGTGGCTCGGCTTTGATGAAGAGACTTTGTCCCTTCCCTGGCTGAGCCAGGCTCCTCCATAACCTCTCCTAGAGATGATCCAGGGTGTTTTTCTCTTGTACTGTCAGTGCCTTGTAAGTGCTGGGGGCAGAACATTTTCTCCCTCAGACACTTAATTAGTGAGTGTTTTGGGTCATCCTCCCCCCAGATTAAGTTGCTCACTGGAAATCTTGCTGCCATGGCACTTTACCGAACTGCAGAGAAAATTGTCTCCCAGAACCGTTTCGTTGCAGATGGGAGATCAATGCTTTCAGTTTTGATATTGGTGTTTAAAATAATATGTAAAGAAGGCTTTTTAAGAAAAGCATAAAGACAAACTGTTCAGATGAACACCTCACACAATTTCATTTTTAAGAATATGGAAAAGGTAATTCTGGGGGAAAAAGTGTCCTTAGCAGTGAACATTGCTGTAATTTAGAGCTACCCCGTCAGCACATGTTGGAGGGAGATAAACTGTGTCATCTGTTCTCCCCTACCATGGCTGCGAGGCTGATGTTTTTTACTTTTGCAGATGAGCCTCTTTCAGGGTGTTGTGAATGACCATCAGTCCATCACAGGGGCTGGAGAGAGGGCACAGCCAGTGCTGAGAGCGTGGCAGTGGAGTACAGCAATAACATCTTTCACTGCTTCAAACAAAAGAAGGATGTGGTTGACAAGGGAATATTTTTAACATTCTTTCAAAGAAAGGATGCAGGAGCTGGTTTCCAGCACCCCTCTGGTCCCTGCTGCTTCCGAGTCTGTTTCTGTGAGCAGGTTGACAGGGAGAGCCATGGATAGAGGGGCTCTTACCCCTGGACTTCATGTGGGAAGCAAGGGAAAAAAAGCTGCAGCATAATGAAATAGTTCTAGAGGTAAAAATTCTTGGGTTTAGATCATGGACCATAACTGTGCCACACTGATTTTCAGCATTTTCTGGTTTGTGCCATTTTTTAGGTGTGGAACGTAAACTGTGCTACAAACATGGAAACACAATGGAAAGATTTCTGTGATCCTGAATCTGTAGTTCCCTAATTCCAACAGCGATGATCTTGTGTCAGCTGCATCTTTGCAGAATGAGCACTGATTTATCCCAGGAAATCAGCCACTGTGGAGACACAAGGCAGGCCTGCCCCATCCCAAATCCCACATTAGGCATCTTGATGATTTCAGTAATAATTTATTGTCTTTTTATTTAACATTGCAATTAACATGATAAATAAGTGCAACAGTATTGTTTGAAATGTAATATACAATTAAGCCCAATTAATTAATTGGCCTTCAATGATCAGGAGGAGAAAGATGTTCACTGTTTTTTTTATGTGAAGAGATACTTTGTTTTAATGAAAAATGTGTTGTGAGGCAGCTTGTGATGGAGAGGACTTCCATGTTTAGGGTGAGCGTAGGGCCGGGCGAGGAGCCGGGTCCCAGGGCTGACGGGGGTCCAGCAGCTGCATCCTGGTCATCCCTGGGGTGCCAGTGGCACAAGCAGGGCAAGGTGTGCTCCAGTTGGGCAGGGATCCTAAATCCTGCCTGGCACAGCCCACGGGAGCAGTGCCCCAGCCCTCCTGGCCGGGTCCAGCTGCCCGTGTCAGCCCGGCTGTGGCCACAGCCCTGCCTGTCCCCGCGTGTCCCCAGGCCGGGGCCCTGCACTGACCTGTGTCCTGGGAGCACGGAGAGTCCTTGGGCAGAGGGAGTGGGGTGGTGACTGCAGCTGCCCCCGGGAGCTGTGGCTCCTCCAGCAGCCCCCATGCTGTGCTCTGCTGCAGCACAGGGTGTGCTTTGCTCAGGAAGAGTTGAACATTTGTGGATATTCCTGTGGCTGTGGTGTGCGGGTTAAACATAACGTACGAGCGCTGCTCCTCTCATTGCTTCCAATTAAACCTTGCTTGTTAGTTTAACCTCTAGGTAATCCCATCAAACAATTGATGTCAAGGAAACACTGCCCACAGTGGCTCTGGATGAGTGGCCATTAATTTTAATTGCCTTGATATTAAAGATTAAGAAGTATTGGGACTAGCAGAATGAAAACGATCTGATGTCAAGCAAATCCACGCATTGAGGCTTCCCCAGGCTGCTGGTGATATTAAAATTTTACTGTGAGAATTAAATAAACCTTTATTAGTGATGGCTGTTGTTTGATTGGTCCAGGGGCGTGCATAAACAGAGGGGTCTTGCACACATCCGTGGACAATACGGTTGATGTGCAGAGATTCCTCAATTATGATACTGTTAATAAAGCATAATCTGATTGTACACAATAATTATTTGCTGGGTTTCATTAATGTATTATTGCTTCTGTGACTGACAAGGTGATATTAAGTGCAATATATAGAATACAGTGGAGTATTATCTGGGGAGCAGGATGTATAAGGTGCCTTCTGTGCTACCAGCAAAAGCTAGAGGCTTTCCATTAATTGTGGTTAAACAAAAGCTGCGCTGCATCAAATACAGAGGGATTTGGCTCCTGCCTCAGCAGGGTCCTGTACTGGGCACTGGGACAGGACCTCAGCCCCTGCCATGCCCTGCAGCTGGGTGATAATTGTGGGGCTGTTACTGGTCCCTTCCCCTTTACTGCTGGATTGTTGCAGTTGTTTTGTGTCTCTGCCATGATGGCTGTTGTCCGTGTTCCAAACTGCGTTTGTTATTTAGGTGCTCTGTTACAGCAGCTGAAGTTAAACAAAGCCCCTGAGCAAGATTGTACAAACTTTCCTGAGCGGCTCCAGCCGTGACCCCTGCGTGGGTTAATAGCCGGTGCCCCAGGAGCCAGCTTGGCTTCAGTACAGCATCTTCAAAGGGACATGACAAAGTGACTTTTCAGCCATTATTGATTTATATGATCCCTTTCATTTTCAGCCAACCAAACACGATTCTGTGAGTGGGCTGCCAAGGTTGTTCCAGCCCAAAAATAAAGAACAATTGGTCTCGCTGCCTGCTCGCCCTCGCTGAACCAGACCTTGGTCCTCCATGAGCAGCTTTTGGGGTCTTGCAACAGTTTTGTTGACAAATGGCCCATGGTAGTAGGAGACAATGGTGTGCTCAGTGGCAAGCTCCAGGATACGTGTTGTTGTCAGAGTCACCCATTGTGCCTCAGTTTGCCAACAGAGCAGTGGAGCCAGATGTTGCACACATCCATAGTGGTGTTTAACTCATCCTGGGTTAGTGCTGAGCAGATACAGGCTGGGGTCTGGGGCACACGTTTGCTGGTCCAAACATGACATCTCGAAAACATCCTGCTCTTCCAAGCCAAGCGCTTCGTGTCCCTCACCCTTCCCACCTCTCTCCACTGCAGGTGTCCAACTGGTTTGGCAATAAGAGAATCAGGTACAAGAAGAACATTGGGAAGTTCCAGGAAGAAGCCAATCTCTACGCAGCAAAGACGGCTGTGACCGCAGCGCACGCCGTGGCCGCGGCTGTCCAGAACAACCAGACCAACTCCCCCACCACACCAAATTCTGGTACGTACCCATCTGATGTGTTTGAGCATCCCAAAGGGCCATCTGTCACCGAGGGCCCCCGATGGAGCCCTAGTGGGCTCAGTTGGGATGAGGAGGATGCAGCTCCTCAGCAGCCCTAATTGTGGCACAGGGAGTGGTGCCAAGCCCAAGGACCTCCAGGCTGGACCACAGGGGCCGAGCACTGCCGTGGGTGGCCCCAGGAGTTCCACAGCAGAGCTCCCACAGTCGTACAGGAGAGTGGAGTGGGGCCCATGTAATTCCCACAGTGGGAACGGCTGCCTGGCTCAGGCTTCTGGCACCTTCTTTGTTTCTGTAGATATTTTAAGCTTTTTCTCATTCACTGAAAAGAACATAAAATAGGGCAGAGCTCCAAGTCTGGTTTTGTAGAACTGTTAAATTTATTGTCAAGATAAGAACAAAATAGAGGAATATTTTAGCATGCGCTAATTAGAGTTTAAACTCTGAATTGCTTGAAGTGGAGTGGATGTTATAAATAGAAATCTAAGGATGCAACTTTATTTTGGAGTTGCTCTGCCACATGTTCTGCTGCAGTATTTAAGCATCATCTCGCTGGTGTTTTGATGACATTTTGCAAGTCTGAGCACTGCATTAGCCAGGGAGTTTGTGAGGGAGGAGTTGCCTCCTGGGGCTCCAGGGGCAAAGGTTGCCACAAGCACAGATGTGTCTGACACTACTTGCAGTCGAGTTTTGCTGCAACTTAGCTATAAACAACTTTTAAAGGGGATGGAGATCCATGGGGAAAAAAAGACTTTAACCAAAAGGAAGTAAGAAAAAGGTTCCTCCTCTGACGGTAATAAACTGGATAATTGGGAACTGCCAGCCATTTCCTTTGGAAGGAGACACAAAGCACAGGCTCAAAATGAGTGTTTGGTGATGGCACCTCACGATGGAGTGATCCAGTGGGGGAAAGCTCCAGGATGGGAACTTACTGTTGTGCAGGCGGCTGTTCCAGAGGGAAGAGCTGCCCTGGGCTGCTGGGGCTGCCAGGCTTGCCCAGCATGGTGCTCCTGCAGGGCTGAGAGCTGGGGCAGCCCCGTGGGACGAGCCGCTGTGAGGGCCCCTCGGCCGCGCTCCCCCTCTGCTGAGCCCTGCCTGTCCTCTCTTCTCCTGCTGCTTCTCCTTCCCTTGCCCTCAGGTCCTGGGGTTATGTTTTTGCAGCTCTCTGTTATTCAGCTACCTAACTCTTTCCTTTCCAGGTTCTTCTGGTTCTTTTAACCTCCCAAATTCTGGGGACATGTTCATGAACATGCAGAGTCTGAATGGGGATTCTTACCAGGGGTCCCAAGTCGGAGCCAATGTGCAGTCACAGGTAGGAGAAATGCCCCCAGCAGGGCCTTTCTGGCAGGGTAGGGTTTGGGCTAAAAATTCCGCCTTACTCTGGCTCTATTAACTGGTCTGGGCCTCGCTGCAGAGAGGAGGCTGCATATTTCTGGATGTGGCCTATTCTTACCCTGGCACTGAATTTCACAAATATAAAGGAAAGAGTGATTTTTTTCTGATTGAAATTTTAAGCTTTGTGAATGCATTCGGCTCTGGCTTGAGCTCATGGAATGGGATTGGGTGCGTCTGACTTCCATGGACACTGTAAATCCAGTGAAAGTTTCTTTCTTTTTTTCCTTTCTTTCCCCTTCTGCCCCCTTTTTTCAAAACAAAAACAACCCACCTTTCTTTCATTTATTGGACAAACTTTTATTTATCAATTCATTCATCTATTTGTTTATTTGTTTAAATGTCAGAATGCATCTGAAAGGGCTATTACAATACATCTGATTGTCAGTCACTGTTCCAGTCCTTTCAGAAGGGCTGGCTCCATGGTTTCTGTGCTGTGTACACACCATCATCTCCTCCATACATGCAAGCACAGACGGGCGCGTGAACATTCCCAGCACTTTGCAGACACTTGGGAAGGAGCTGCGGGCCACGGTGCTGGGAGGAAGTTGTGTTTGGTGGTGTGAGAAGCAGAGATGTATGGGCTGTAATGAGCGTGGATTGGTTGAAATTCTGCCAGTCAGTCTTGATTGATAAATTTGCCTTTCATAGAAGATGCTAAACCCTTTTGGCTCACATAATTCAAAATGTTACCTATTGTAAGTGATGATGTTTTAATAGATTTGGAATGATGAATCCTGTCTCCCCTCGCTTTAAGGTGGATACCCTGCGTCATGTTATCAATCAGACGGGAGGATACAATGATGGCTTGGGAGGAAATTCACTGTACAGTCCACATAATTTAAATGTGAGTACCCGGGGGAACAGTGGTTTGGAGAGCCATAAGTGCAGTGGCAGGTAAATGCAGTCATTAATACCTGTATTAATTGCTCTTTCAATAGTGTTGTTTAATATCACATCTTTGGGGATGAACCGCAGAACAGCTCTTGGTGCTGCTGTAAGGCTTGTTAGTGTAAGAAGAGAGAAATTGCAGAGCTGTGACTATAAACAATTTGAATTTTTATATGTTTCACCTTATGAGTTAAAAGTTAACAGCCTTGGGGAGGCTCCCTGGCCCAACAGCTGGACAGAGACTCTGCTGGGCTGTTCCCACCTGTGTCAGGCACCAGCACCGGCTCTGATGGGCTTGGATACACCTTTGGCCATTTAAAGGGTGCCCATTTTTCCTGTGTTTGAGAAGTGCCTTTGGCCCTATTACTCCAAATGGCAGCAAGCAGTAAGTCTGGCAAACAGATGCCAGTAAATCGAGGGATTATGGGCTTGATGGTGATAGGTGCCAAATTCCTCCCGCTGGCCGTGAGCGATGGGATGTGACAGTGCCCGGGCTGGGCCCGAGGCTGCGCGAAAGGCGCGGGATAAACAAACACGGAGATCTGTTCTTCCTTTGGCATGGGAGCCCAGGCTGGAACACTCCACACAGAGATCTGTTCTTCCTTTGGCATGGGAGCCCAGGCTGGAGCACCCCTGGGAGCAGCCTCTCGGCGAGGGCTCCGAGGCAGAGCCTGCTCATCCCTCATTCCCAGCTCGCTTCTCCCAGTTACAGCTGCAACCATTAATGCTTTAATTTTTTTTTAATGTTTCATATTTGCTTGAGAAGTGACTCTTCTTTGTTTTCCTTCATATTAATGGACTCTCAACTTACTGTAGAGAATTCCTTGTCCAGAGACCCTCTCCCCCATCCTGGGGTTCACCCTGGTGTTTCCCAGATGCTGTGGATTGTGCTGTGGGTGCTGAGCAGCCTCAGGAACCTGTGGAGAAGGGAAATGGGGACACCCAGGGTGAGCTGCTGCAGCCACAGGGAGGGGGAGGCTTTCCCCCCGTTTTGGGTTGCCACTTGCCATGAGAGTAAATATTAATGATTTAAAATGTGATTGAAGATGTTCAATTGTAAAGGGAAAAAAGTACCATTAAATACTCAAATCTTTTACATTTGAAATGTCAAATCTTTCTTTTTGGGTTTATAAATAACTCATAATAACCCACAACAAACCATATAAAAAGCCTTTTAGTTGCATTTCTCCTTTTTCATTTAAGTGTTTTGAAATGCTTCAGAGAATTTGCGATATCCTTATCAACATGATAAAATATGAAACTGTGATTGCCTGCAGCATTTTACAGACATGAATTCCATCTTCACTGATGAGGCCTGATAAGGCGCTGTTGTATAATACAGTGCATAATCTCAAACCACCAGAGTAAGGATTAATTTATTTGAAAAAAAGAATGCTTGCTGACAACCTCTCCTCCAGCTGCCAAGCTGAGTAAAAATATTGTACATTTGTTGTTTATAAATTTGGATAAAAGAGGAATGATGTTTACTTCAGATGGAATATCTTTAGACTCATATCTGCACAAGAGTTTTTCTTTCCCTAAGTAGGTTCTCGTATCTTTACAAAATAAAAACCCGCGGTGCCTCCACATTCAGAGCAGGCTTTGTGCCTGTTCAGTCTGTCTGAGCAGCGCAGGGGTGTTGGGAGGGTTCAGCCTTGGGGTCGTGCAGGTTGGTGTTGCTGTTAATTTTGCTTAAGGGTTTGTCAGGATAAAGCTGCTCTGTTTGCTGTTTCGTCTGCAGAGGAGATAATTACGGAGGCTGCTCTCCCCCGGTGCAGCCGTGCAGCGTTGGCTTGTTGTGATAGATGAACGGTGTTCCTAGCGTGGAACCAGGCCGGCTGTGAGGTTTAAGGGGTGACAGCCGGGGGCTCCCTGCACGTCCCCGTGGTGTCCCCCGGCCCAGGGCACTGGCCCGGCCGTGGATGGTCCCGGTACCGGAGCACCACGAGCACATTTCCCCGCTAACCTTTCCCTGCCGGGGCCGGGGGCTCCGGGGCGGCTCTCGCGGGCGCTGCAGAGGCCTCCCCGTCACTTCCACTCAGCGTCCCCCAACTCACGAGCCCCGCGCCTCCCTCTTCTTGACTGACATAAAAATATGTAGCGACAAGCTGTCTGCCACAGCCGAAATCTGATCAGACATTGATTCCAGCAATTGCCTCGATTGGCCGAGACATAAGGCAAATTTGTTCCTGAGCGCTGCTCGTGCTGATGCAGGTCTGAGGCGGGAGGGCCGGCGGCGCAGGCACGGAGCAGGGCTGGAACGGGGCTGCCTCTGGAGATAATGGAAAACCCATCCAAACGGCCCCTTTCCGCCCCGCAGACCCACGCTGGGGAGCTGGGGGAGCGTGTGCAGGGAGCCGGGTGGGGCAGCTCTGCGGAGGGTCCGGCGGGGAAAGGCCATTCCGAACTTTGGGAAGCAAGGGGAGATGCGGGGGTTAAACGTGGATTGCCCCAGGCTTGTCTTCTCAGGGGAAAAAGCTGAAGTGCTGGTGAAGGGATGTTCCTCATTAGAGCACGGATGGTCTCTGCAGAAATTCCACAGTCCTGATTGCAGCCAACATCTGGCTGAACGCTCCTGCTTTCCCTGCTCATCCCACATCCCGCACCTTATGCTGCCAGCACAGATCCTGCAGCCAGAGAGAGTGCAGGAAAATCCCCTTCCCGGAGCATCTCCCCGAGCCCCCAGGCTGGCCAGCCCCACACTCGCATGTACGGTGTAATTAATATGTGCAATGGTATCAATTGACTTGTTTTTGCCTTTGCAGGCTAATGGAGGCTGGCAGGACGCAACCACTCCATCTTCTGTGACTTCCCCTACAGAAGGGCCGGGAAGTGTGCACTCGGATACCTCTAACTAATCTCCTAGCAACACTTTTTCCCTGAGCTGAGATGCCTTGATTAGCGCATTCAGAGTCGCAGGAGAAAAAGGAAAGAGTTTTTTGTAGCCAACCACCTACAGCTTTACTGTAAAACCTTGTCTTATTAGAAAACTTGGTAAATCTGTTTTTTAAAGGTATCATAATCATTTGTATTTATACTTAAAACACACAATGTTAAAAAGCACTTTATCCAATTAGGCCAAGATTTAGCATTGTTTATAGCCCTGTAACTATTTTATCATAATTTATTATCAGCAGTTTTAACGATGTTGGTCTAACAGTTGCCAATTACTTGGCCTTAAGGGTAAAAGTACAGGACAAGCTTAACCTCAGTAGCAAGAGCAGACACAAAGAACCGCCTCACCCAAATTTAACTGTGTGCATATTTCCATGGGAAGTTGACAGGAATCGCAGACTTTGATTGTGTTTCATCTTTTCATATCTCTCACAGAGCTGGAATAAAAAGAGCTGTTCGGTTATTTCAGTTAACAATGGTTGTGTTTAAGAATCCTTATTCGTCACATTTTTGTTGTGATCTATTGTCTTACAAATTAGATTGGAAACCAGGATCATCTTTTCTTGCTAAAGCCCCCCCGGACCCCGAGTCTCCTTTCTGTACCCCGACACGGACGCAGGTTGTTCTTGGGAGATGACGACTCTTGCTGCTGGTCTCTGTGCACGCCACGACCCGGGGTTTTACAGTACGAGCTGGACGCTGCCACGCCTGCCAAGGGCTGGTGCCTCTGCTTGGCAGCAAAACACAAACAAAGGAAAAGGAAAGGAAAAAGCACCGTGATATGGAGTGTTGTACATAGTGTAGCAAAAGAGTATTTATACATCTCACCAATCAAACACAGCTTTATTACCTCATGCGAACTCATACAAACCAATAGACTTTCAACATGTTCTGTAGCTTAGAGTGCTCACTTACTACCTCTGAACGATACTCACGCTGTAGTTTGTCTCTTTCTTATCTTTTTGCATCTTGTAATTAACTCTTTGTTTCCCCACGAAATGTAATGTACATTGTAATCTCCTACGAATCAGGGTTGCCTTGGCAACTGCTAAAGAAGCGGAAGTGGAAACATGGGGTCTTAGGTTGGACACAAAACAGTGCAACTGTTGTAAATACTGAGAAGCATTTTGAATGTTCTTCATCTTGTTACTAATCCACGCAAAAACCAACAACTAATTGTAATGCATACAGACTTCAGTATTCGGTACTGTACATCCCCCTCGGTCGCAGGGGCCCTTTCTCTCTCTCTTTTGTATTGTATGCGATTCTGAAACTGATTGAGTCATGAAAATAATTTGTGGCAGTGATTCTAATGTATTAAACCGTTTCGTGTTACTTTCTAACTGGATTACACCCTGGATTGAAAAGTCTTCCTCGTGGTAGTTATATGTAGTTTCAAACATGAATAAACTTTTTGCTTTCATGATCGAACGTTGACGTTATTTCTTCCTGCTCAGTTCAAGTCAGCCCGAAGAGATGTGTCAGCCTCCAGAAGAGCGAGCTGGGCATGGAGCAGGAGCTGAGCATCTCTTTAAACACCAGCAGGTCCTTGTGTCCTCTTGCCCGGAGAGCATTGGAAATCCTGGGAGAGGCACGTCCTGGGCAGAGGCTTCCACCCACCAGCCCCTGCCTCCCCTGCCACCCTGCTCTGCTCAGGAGCCACAAATCAAGTGGAGGCGAAGGAAGGGGTCAGGCCTTTAGATGAGTTTAAAAACCATCATCATATTCACTCTTAATTACCATTTTTATTTAACATTAACTTTGGAGCTACAGCCTCAGCTAGCAAGTCTAATGTGATTATAAAAATATTTTTCTTTATTAAAAAAACTTTTTTGGAAGGACGTATATATATAAATGCTAATTTTAAGTCTTTTTAATAAAGTAAAGGTCAATAACAGGTAATAGCCTATTTACCATATCTCAAGGAAATTGACTCACAGGAAATCAAATTAACGTTAATCACTTGCAGCAAATGGTCTTTGATAAATATAACTACTCACTACTTGGGTTAGTGCAGCGAGGCAGGAGGAGCTCACCACTGCCAGCCCTGCCGGGCTGGAGCCACAGCTTGGCTGTCTCTGAGGAGCCACTGGCCCTCACCTTCCCTTCTCTTAGCTCTTCAAGCCTTCAGGTGGTGTTTTGGTGGCCAAATGATGATTTGCATGATTCAATGAGCTTGTGGTTCCGCTTTTCTTATCAACAATTCTTGTATCAGGTTATTTGGTCAAATACCTTTGTTCAGCGGCTCTCTAGCTGGGACTGTGGTGACTCTGCAACCCATGCTCTCGTGCACCATTGCTGCTCTTGTTCGTGGAGCAGACTCGCCTCAGTCAGGTTTGGAATTGAACATTGCTTCTTCTGTTACAGGTGGTGCATTTAAACAAACAAGTAAATAACTAGATGTGCATTGCAAAGCCTTCGTTAACGAGAGCTGGGGCACGTGGGGACTGTGAACTGCTGAAGACTTCTGCGTGCTGAGGACAAAGCACCCAACAATTTGCATTTGCTAATGGAGCTCCCGAAATCCACGCACTCAGTGTTTGTGCTCCATCCCAATGGAAATGGTATTTTATATTTTAAATGTAAAGTATGTCAGTGGAGGCATAGTAGGCAGCGTAATGAACACTCAGACGTCCCTCATCTTGATCACATCTCTGCTGGCCACAGGCAAGGACCTGTCACACACTGAGGAGGTTCATAGGAAGGCCATCAACAACCTTTGGGCCGCCCTTGCCTGCCCCACGCCCGCTGGGCATCATTAGCTTCTGCTTTACAGCATTAAGGCTTTGGGTCCCTTTGAATTACAAGTGCAATTTGGCCTTTCCTTATGTTGGAGAACAGACACGTGGCTCCACGGCAAATAATAAACATCTTATCCTTGAGGCCTGATCACTCATCAGGAAGGTTTACTGCCAGCACCAGTACTAGGATCAAGCTGCTGATGGTATATTGTGTTTCACCTGGTAGCTACACCCTGAAGGGCCATCGGAGCCTTGTGCAGAACAGCGACTCACGCCAGGGGAGGAGACCCTCTGCTCTCCCATCCTGCGACTGCTCAGCGGCACCATCCTTATTCCCTGTCCCCAGGGCTGAGCTGTTGGCACACGTGAGCCCTGCAACCGGAGCCATGGGTTGAACAAAGCCCACCAGCCCTGTGGCCATGGCTCCCACCAGCCTTGGCAGGTGCCAGCCCAGAGACCCCGTGTGGAGCACGGCAGGAGCAAATGGAGGATTTGCAGCAGGTGCCAGGAATTGCCATCTCCTGTGCCTGGCACTGACCTGAGTAAGGTGCCTGTCACTGGGACAAGCACGAGGGTGTCTGGAGGAGAGACCCACGGTGCTCCCCTGGGTACCACTCGACTGGCCACTTCTGGAACCAGCCCCAGCTCTGTCTGACCTGCCACACTTGGGGTGGAGCACAGTCACTGCTCTGGGGTGTCCTGAAGGAGGGCCCAGGAGAAGTCCAGCAGCCGGGGAGACACAGGGCCTGGCATTCTGGCAAAGGCACCAGGTTTGTGGCCATGGGAGCAGCCCACAGAGCCCCCCAAAGAACAGCAATCCTTCATGTGCCAACAGAGCAGCAGGTGATGAGCTCCTCTCCCTGCACCCGACTCCCTGTGTATCTGGCCTTGGATGCAACAAGGGATCCTCAGCCCAGGAAGGGAAGAGTCGGGGAGATTGTGACCTTGGGGCATTGTGGGATCTGTACCCCTTGGGACTGGGGCAGTGGGGGCAGCTCTGCTGCCTTGGCACTCCGTGTGTGAGGCTGAGCCGTGCTGTGATCCTGCAGTGATGTGGCCACACACGAGCTGGGTGTGCCATGCCAGGGCCAATATCTGTGCCATGTATTTCCAATGTGATAAAAGTAACTGCAAGTAACTGAAGATGTTTCCAGTTTGTGTTAATAAAATACATCTTTTTAAAGAATGGAATTCTTCAAAGATTGGCAAATTTTATTTTATTTCATTAGCTTTAATGTCACTGCCATATGGACTGTGAAGAAAAGTGAACCATTAGATCAGAGGGACTGAGTTATCAGCGTGACACAGAAAGCTCTGATACAATTGTTAAGGATAAGCCCTGGAGTGATTTATTGCCTGCATTGTATTAGCCACAGAGGAGTTATGATATGCTCCCCATTCCTGTATCATATTAGGATTTTATTAGTCTAATATGACACGGTAATATAATATATGATTAGAATTCCCATCCAGTGATCCTTCCCTTGGTGGCAGAGGCAGGAGAAGGTTTTGTGCTCGGCAGCTCCCTGGCCATCATGCCCAGGGCAGAGGGGGTTACCTGGGATGGCACAGCAGCTGAACCAGCCTCTTGGCCTTCCCAGGTGGGATGTGGGGCCCCTTGTGTTCTCTGGGCACCCCGGGCTGCCCGTCTGCCACCGAAGTTGTCTTCCCTGAAATATAAAGCCTCTGGTTCCTTCCTGCAGCTGAGAGAGTGAAGGATGGAGCCAGCATTACAATCCTTGCTGGCAGCCGAGCCCCGGGTCTGGGCTGTGTCCCGGCAGTACCTGGGAAATCAGCTGTGACGTGCCAGAGCACAGGCACCAGAGCTGTGCCAGAGCTGTGCCCCGTGTCCTGCAGCACCAGCAGAGCCCGTTTCCCTGGGCTTGGCACAGTGGGAGGAATGATGTGCAGGGGGGCTGGACGAAGGCTCTGTGTGCCCCAGCACGGAGGGGAGCCAGGGCCGTGCTCTCACTTTACTCAGCCTCTGGCTGCAGAGGCACTGACACACCACACTAATTGCTGTGCCTCATCACCAGGTTCCCCTTGCCTCCACATCTCTCCCTGCATGACCCGACCCTCTGGAAACTCAACTTACCCAACAAATCCTGAAGACAAACTTTTCTTCAAAGTTTCCCTGGTGTCCCCATCCGTGTGTCTCCGAGCCCCCCGTTCCGCCTGGGAGCAGCTCGGAAGCAGACGCCGTTTGTAGCCTCGTTCTTGCCTCCAGCAGCAGCAGCAGGAGGAAGAAGTTCAAGCATGTCAGAGCGCTACTAGGTGCTAAATCCCAAAATCTATATCAAAGCCTATTTGATCATCTTCCTGTCATTGATATAATAAAAAGGATTAATTTATTGGAGACTGCCAAAACCCTCATGTGGCAACAAATTTAAGGATCGTGTTTACACAGGCTAATTAAACCCAATTACTTTCATTCCTTTCTGTGGTGCTGACGGGGGTGCTGACGTGTGTGCTGGTTCCCTGCCTACGTGAGCCCCTGTTCCTGGGGTGGGTGGGCACCCAGAGGCATCCCCAAGGAGCACAGCTCCAGGACAGGGACCCTCCCAGAGGGGAAGGGGCCCTTCTCCTCCTCCTCCCACTGCCCTGGCATCCTCAACTCTCCGGGGATGCCACCTCTGGGAGGGATGTGGCACGTGGCCACCCCAGCCTGGAGGAGGCTTCAGGAGAGCAGACGGGGCCGTTGCCCATGGTGGGAGATCACCTATTAATGCTGCTATTCCGATAATAAAAGGCTGCATTTTTTGTGGTAAAATTCAGCATAAAAAGCACGCGTCATTAAATATGGAAATCCAGAATTTTATTAGCAATCTGCTAGATCTGAACTGACGCCAATTAAACAAAAAAGATATCATTTATAAAAAGGCAGAGTTCAAGTTGTATTAAATATGAAATGCAATTTTCTGCTGGTTGTGATTTATTACCGTTGGTACATTGTTCAAAGAAGCATGTTATATTTCAATAGAGAAATATTGTTTATTCATTAATATTTTAAAACTTGCTTATTGCTGTGTATGACTCTCCTGCAGAACGAAACTTATGATTTAAAACATGAATTAATAAACACATTTGAAAGTGTTAGACAATATCATAACTGCTCATTTTTCATTTTACTGAGAGCGTATTAAACTTTTATAATTCTGTGTGTACTATTATTTTCCAAATAAAGGTATGGGCTCTAAATTGCTAATTTCAGGTGCAGATGAGAGAAAGCAATAACAGATGTTGGGAATCAGTCACTATGTCCTGCTAACATGGGCTCTGTACGTTTGTTCTTACATTATTCACAAATGTCCTTCTCGGTGCTGCGGCCCCCTAAGAGGGTCCTGAGTGCTCCAAATACCTCTCCCAGCGGGACATGAGGGTTCCAGGTGCACCAGGCCAGGAGAGGACAGCGAGGGTTCCAGGTACTCTGGTGCTCTAGGGCTGTGTCACACGCTTAACACAAGGAAGCATTTGATGGAGGCTGACATCCTAAATGAGGCCGAAAATATTTCATACAAAATGTGATAAAGCAGTAATGATCCCAGAGGCCTCGGGTTATCTTGGTGATTACCTGCACCCACCACTTGAATCAGCAGCATTAAGGGGTCTGGACCCGATACGAGGATCCCTCGGAACTCATTAGTCCTGAGTACTTTATATAGACTCACCTCTCAGCTGCTTGATTCAAACTAACCTTTTTTGTATCTTAAAATCTGTGCTGCTGCAGCCTCACTGTATTACCATAACAATAACCAGTATTTCAATTTTAAGAACTCATTTTTCCTCAAATAGAAAGTGCCAATCAATTTAAAGAGCAGGAGAGGCACTGGAGCACAGGCAGGGCACGTGCGCTGGGGCCTCGCCCTCCTGCTCAGCCCGTTCCGGATGGGAAGCAGTTCTGGCACTGCAGTCCTTCCTCCTGGCTCTGCAGCACAGGCTGGGCCAGGGGGATTCACCTCAGAACCTTTAATGGCAGGGGATGGGGAGCTGACCTTTGGAAGGCATCCCCAGCTGCTGTGGGGAAAGCTCAGGAGTGGGGTGTCCCCTGGGACTGGTGGAACACCCCTGCCCTGTCGCTCTGCCCATGGCTGGGTGGTGGCCAGAGCGGGGTGGGGGGTCCCCGAGGGTCCCCAGTCCCCGGTGGGGCAGAGGCAAGTCCCTGTGGCAGGTGCCTGAGCACCCCAGCAGTGCAGGGGCTCCGGCCAAGGGTCCGGGTTCACGTGGAGGGGTCCAGGACACGTGTTGGAGAGCGGGGTGGGGGGTCCGGGCAGCTCCCGTGTCTGCTCCTCATCTGGTCCATGGTGGGGTGGTGGTGAGGGGCACTTTGTGTGACAGTGGCCCTCACACCTGACAGTTTATGTGAATTAACTATTCACCTCTTTATTGGGCAAAGCAAATTGGTGGAGCTTATTACTCCAAGCCAGTCAATTAATTAAAGTTCAGTGCTTAATCAAGTTGCAATGGTCATACACAGGGCACAGGGATTTCTCTCTCCTGAGCACCATGCTCAGAGGTTAAATGAAGCTGTGTACAGTGCTCAGTACTCTGTGTCCAATTCCTCCTCAAATTAGCCCCCACCTTGCCCCCACTGGCCTCAGGGCAGCAACCTGGGAACTGGTTCCTCCTGGTGGGCTCTGTGCTGAGCTCCAGACTGGGGGCTTTGCCCTGCCAAATCTGGGGCAGTCTTGAGAGGGGTGGGAGGTGCTGCTGAACACCCTGGAGTGCAGGGACTGGGAAGTGTCCATGCCACCCCCAAGAGACCCCAACAACCCTAGCTCCTCGCTGGAGGGGGCACACAGGAGGCTTCACTTGGAAACCCACCTTCCCCCCCACCCTTGGCTGGGCAAAGAGCTGCAACAAAACCTGCTCCTGGTGCAGAGGGAATGGCTGTGGCAGGGGAAGGCTGAGCTCTGCAGGCACCAGGATGGCCGGGACAGGAGGGAACACAGCACAGAACTGCAGGTGTCCACCAAAAAATTGCCTTTCCAATAGGCCTGCCTGTGTGTTTCAGTGACTCTCCAGCCCATCCATAACTGGGAAGGAGATGCTGTCCAGCCACATGGGCTGCAGATTCAATTAGGTTTCTCTCTCCCAGAACGTGGCACGAGAAGCAATCTCTCTTTTTTGAAGAATGTAATAGCAGAGTGCAATGGAAATGCGTCAAAGAGACTCTGAGAACAGGATCCCTGCCTTAAATCTTGAAAAACAGTCAAGAAAAATATGTTGTTTACCTGAATTTGTTTTTCATAAGGTCTCCCAATGGATTAATAAACTAACCTTTCGTCTGTGAACACCTGGCCCCACAGGCCATCAATAACCAGCTGCACCTGCCCTGTCAACGGGCACTCCCTGGGAGAGGCAAATTGCAGGAGCCTAAATGGGAGTCACCAAAAAGGCCATAACAGAGAGGGCACCCAGGGCTCTGCCCATTCCCAGGGCTCTCTGGCTCCACAAACATGGAGCTGGATTTGGCCCATGTCCCAGGTGTGGCCCTGACTGTAAGGCTGGGGCTCCCTGACCGGAGTGGGGCTGTCCTGTGGGACCACTGCCATGGCAGGGGGAGGCCCTGGCACGGCCCTGCCTCCATGGGGGTCTCGGGGGGACACAAAAGGGGCCAGGTGCCACAGCAGCAGCTCCCTCCCACTGAGTGGGTCTGCAGGCTGCAGCCTGGCATCCCTTAATTGATTGATCAGCTCGGACTGTCAGCGCTTACAGAGATAATTCAATTTATAAAATCCTATTAAGTAGTGAAAGATTTTTTGATTGTTGAATTGTTTCCTATGTTGTGCAAGTCATTTTGGTCCCTCTCACTTGGAAATCTGCTTCCCACTGTGAGAGCTGGTGATGGAGCTGTTCCTCGTGGCCGGCTGATGCTCAGATGCTCCAAGTGTGGGTGAGTGCAGGACAGGGGCAGCTGGGGCAAAGGAGAAACCTCAAGCTTAAGGCCTCCCGGTGTCCCATTGTCCCAGGGTGTCCCATTGTCCCAGGGTGTCCCAGTGTCCCAGGGTGTCCCAGTGTCCCGCGTTGCCCTGGCATGTGGAGCCGTCCCTGCAACTTTCCTGCGACTCCCATCCTGGACACAGGCAGGGGCTCCCCCGCACCCCGCACCGTCCCTCCCGCTGCTGTCCCTGTGCCGGAGCAGCCCCCACGGGCGGGGTGCTCAGCCCGGTCCCCCCCCGGCTGACCCCGCACACGGAGCCGGGCGGGGGGAAGCCCCGGGGCTGCCATGTGGCAGCTGAACTTTGGTTCCCGATTTCAGCTCTTTGTTTCCATCCCCCGCCCCCAACCTGATGCAAACTCCCCTCTCCGGTTTGTTTCCATAGAAATCCTCAGCTGTAAATCCTTAAGTAACTTTTTTTTTTATTTATAGTGTGCTATTAATGTCCTTTCAAGCCGAGGACTCCAGGAAATGAAATAATAGAAAAGGCACCACTTTGAAATGCATCCAGGCATTTATTGTTAGTAAGTGAAAAAGTAACATGAGCATTAAAAGAAAATATTGGCAGATAAATTGGGTTTTAAAGAAAATATAATTGGATATAATTTCTGCTTCATTCAGTTAAATATTTATTGTTTTATTGACTTATTTTCTTTTATTTATAATAAGAACCTTAAGCTGAAATTTAATTTTCTTGGTATAAATATATGTTTTCTCAGAAAATTTGGCATTTAAAAATGTTATCTCAGACATTAATGGCTTTGATAAAAGCAGGTGGCTTGTGCAAGAGTTTGGTTTAGATATTTCCAACTTCAGTAAATATGAAGTAGTCTCTGTAATCATCATTATAATAACAATTAGCATTATTCTAATTAATGGGCAGGGCTAATGGCAATGCATCCACATGGAAAATCATGCTTGCTGCATATTTGAGTTCTTCCCAGAGTTTTTGCTGAGTCCTACAGAATCTGAGCTTCTCCTCAGAGGATCCCTGCCCTGGGCACGGCTGGATGAGCTCCCTCCCCTATGGGGCAAGGATGGAGCCTTCTCCCAGCCTGGGCTGGGCACAGAGGGCTCGTTTTATCAGCACCCAGCCAGCCAGAGCTGGCAGCACCACTGGAGGCAGATGCTTTCCATTATTCTCTATGGACAGGGGCAGCCACCAGGAGATGTCACCAAGAGGCTGCAGTGCCACCACCGCCGGTGGGACATGATCCCGGGCTCTCATGTGCCCACCTGTGCCCACCTGCCCGAGGTGGCTGCTCAGGAAGTTCAGAGTTCTAACACAGGTGAGCTCCAGACACAGTCTCAAGGGACCTGCTCCCAGCCTGGGGGGTCTCAGGTGCTGGGGGTTCCTGCTTTCTGCTGCCAGGCAGGTGATGGCACATCCCTGGTGCTTTCAGGCATTGCCACAGCTCTCCTGCAGGTCTGTAATTCCAACCTGCAGGAGCTTCCAGCGGTGCAGCCCCTGCCTGAGCAGCAGGAGCCGTGTGCTGCCAGTGCCAGACTGGGTGGATGAATCCCTCTTCCTTCCCTGGGTGTTTGGGTGCTGTGTCTGCCTCTGGCCAGCAGTGCCCTCGGTGGGGTGGCAGTGCCTGAACTGCATCATCTTCCTGCAGCAAACAGAGTTATTTCCATGGCAATGGGCTTCCCAAACTCTCCTCCAGGGATGAGGACCCTGGTCAGGCACTGGCCCGCACTGATAGGACACGGGGCTCCTGTGGGGTGGGAATACCAGTGCCCCCCAGAGCTGCCACCCTGCCACCACCACTTGGCTGCTCCTGAGATGGCCAATCTGGTGTCAGGACTTGCTGGTTCTCAGGGCATCACGAGCTCTCCTGTCCCTGTGGGATGCAGCAGTGGGACACCCCCTGAGCAAGGGGCTGTGCTTGTCCTGGGCCTCCCAAAGGCAGCAGGGAGAGCTCAAGCCCCTTCCCTTGCCCTCTTGACCCCTCCAGTGGGATGACCAGGCACTGTGCTGGGGGGGATCTTTTCCCCATGACAGCGCTTGGTCATGAGGGCAGAGAACAGCCCAGCTCATCGCAGGGATGCTGCCAAACCACCTCCAGATGTAAACAGTGTTTGGATTCAAACCAGTGCTCCAGAGGTGAAAGTCTGTGGGCTCCATTACCAGCCCCCAGAGTCACCCTGTCCCCCTGAAATATGTCACACACACTTCCAACCTTTCCCTTTTTATGGGCAGGTTTAACTGCAGCACAGAGCAGCTTATATCAACAACAGCGAAAAAATGTCCTGCAAGAGCAGGCCTGAAACGGTAAATATTTAACAGGTCCTTTCTGTCCTCTCCTTCTATGTATTAAAATAATTAGTTTAACAAAGAGGACTCTGTTCCCCTGTGTTTGAGCACGACGTGTCTGGTGCAGCAGCGCAGCTGTAATTCAGTCTCGGGCTCTGCTGGCATTTACACACAGCGCTCCTGCCGCTCCCCCGGTTTATGGTGTCAGCAGAACATCTTGATTGAATTACAGCTCTGGAGCCGAGGATTATTCCAGATGTAGTTGAGTTGTAGGTATCTGTCTGTGCTTGTTTGGGGAGATAAACCCTCAGGAAAATCAGGAGACCAGATGTGGGATGGGCGCTCCTGGTCCCACATGACATGGAGCTCTGGTGCACTCGCCTTGCCCAGGGCAGCTCTGGGCTCCTGTCCCCTTCCCTCACAGTGCCTGGCACCAGAGGGGCTCTCGGGCACAGGGGACCCCTCTGGTCCTTCTCTTTCTGAGAGGTGAGAGGAAATCCTGTCCTGCTGCACCACTGGCACATGCTGCTGGACATGGATGCTGAGAGAGCCACACAGGTTCAGCTCATCCCTTAACTCCATTAAAACTCAAACCAGGCTCTGGACAACAGGATGGGAGGGATGAGGGATTGGGAGGGGTGCTGGGTGTGCTGGTGGCAGGGAGGGCAGCCCTGGCCCCTGAGGACAGCATTGTCCACACAGTGTCTGATGTGTGGGAGGGGACAGGAGGGGACAGGGCTCTGCCTGCAGCACCCAGTGGCCTCTGCATGGGCTGTGAGGGGCTGTTGGTGCTCACAGCAGAAGGGTGGCAGGTTTCCCTTGTGTCCAGCGTTTCTCACTGCATCTGCTGGGTGCTCCAAGCAGGGGCTGCTGGGGTCTCAGGCTGCAGGGACCATCTGTGCTGTTGGACATGGCGGGTTTTGGAAGTGCTGTGGCAGAAGGGCAGTGGTGACGCCTGGGGCTTCACTGCCCTGGCAGGAGAGAGGAGCACGTGCACAAGGAGCAGCACAGCTCCCATGCCAAGGATGTCCCAAGGGCTGTTGGGTGCTGGCACCATGTCCTGCCTTTGTCTGCACCCCTGTGCAGGCATGCCCGGGATGTGGTGGCACAGCCCTCCTCAGGCAACAGCGTAGGAATGCCCTTCCCCTAATTTGTCTTGTTAATCAGAGACAGCACATTGATCAGTCATGGTGAGAGCTGGAATAATTGCAGACTCAAAATAGCACTGATTTAAATCTTTCAGATGAAAATCTTTCGCCTCGGAAATGCTTGTGCTGGCGTAGCAGCAGGAGTGGGTTCCCAGAAAACCACTTCCTGGGAATGCCACGCAGGAAGGAGAGAGAGCAGTCAAGTGAGGCAAGCTGGCACTTCCAGTCTGGGTGTGGGCTCCAAGGCCCCACACTCCACAGAGAGCCGGGTGGGACACGCAGCCCTGACCTGCCCAGAGCGGCTCTTGGGGACATCCTGCTCCAGCAGATCCCATGGGCAGCAGCTCTGAGGGCTCCTGGCTCTGTGTGTTCCCAGCCCTGCCAGCCCTGGTGTGTGGGCACAGCTGCCCTCGCCCGTGTCAGTGCTGCCTCCGTGACGGGGCTCCTCTCCCATCCGCAGTGCCAGCATTTCCAGCAGGATCTATATCTTTCCATAGGCAGTTTGTTTCATCACAGTAACATAATAATGTGCTGAGAAGAGCTCATAGTTGTGAATTAATGTTTAAAAGCTCTCACTTTTGGGTTGTTGAAATGAATGTTAATTTGACAAATGGCAGCCATTGGGATCGAGGCGGCATTAACATGGAAATCAGAGTTAACCTCCAGCGGGGCAGGCACAAGGTGAGAGGAGCAGCCGCCGCAGCCGCTGGAGTTTTTCACCTGATGCTCACCCTGTAAATACTGCCAGTGCCCAGTCTATTTATAGAACTGTAATTTAAAGGCTAGTTCAGGGAAATCTGAATGACATCTCCTTAAGAGAAGCAATCGTGAGGTATCTTGGAATATGTCAGGCAGCTCTCTTGCTTTCTCTCTCAAAAATACTCATATGTCCACTAAATCAATTTGCTTTTCTCTTGTAACTGCATTTGCAGGGCCATTCTTTTCCATTTTCTGTCACTGTCACACGCTAATTCATGTCACTCTGCGGCGCAGGAGGGCCAGCCCTGCCCTGCAGCACAGCACAGGCACAGCTCCCACATCCCCTCAGACCTGCACCCCCACACAGGCTGGCAGGAGCCTGGGGGGCTCGAGCTTCACACTGGGGCTGAGGGTCCCACCCCAGGATGCTGCTCTGCTCCTCTGGGTCCAGGAATGAACCTCTGCAGAAACTGTCTGTGTGCCAGTACACCTCCAGATTATCCTCTGGGGGGGTGTTCCTAAGGATTTCCACAATTTTTTTTTTTTTATTTGCCTTGTTTGCATGGGTTTGGGCTTCAGTTTTCACTGAGGAGGAAGGAAGAGAATTTTCAAGTGGAAAAAAAAAAAAGCAGTGCCAAACCCCTGTACCCTGGGAACAATTAGAGCAGAAAATCTAGGGAAAAAAATTTGGAGCTTAGGGCATTGGCTCTTGAGTGAAGACAGATCTCCTAACGGGACTCACACCTGAGTCACCCCAGTATAGGTGTGTTTGACTTGCCAGGCAAATGTCAATGGAAACAGGGCTCCAACAGCCACCAACCCCTTCCAGGAGGAACATTTAACATGTCCCTTACCAAACAAGGAGAGCAGTCTCCCTCCATCCCCTCCACCTCTGGATTCTGCAGCTGGTGTTTTTAAAAGTGAGATGGAGAGGAGGCAGCAAACCAGAGGATTTCAACCCAAACACAGCAGCTTTGGTTTTGCAAATTGTTTAATGTTTTGAAATGTTCCTTACAACTCCAGACATAAATATTCAGACTTGCAGCTGGGAAACTTCCTTCCAAGTTGTTTTGCTTGTCAGGTTCAAGTAAAAATTTTCAGTTAAAAACTTTCTTTCCTTGACTCTTAATCTTTCCTGGCTAACAAATAGAAAAGAGGAAAAGAGAGCGAATTACATGACCTGTCTCTTTTTGTTTATTAAGAACTTCTTTCCAGCGACTGATTCTTACGGAAATATGGTTTCAATTTTCTCTTTGAATTGTGGATCAAGAAATGTTGCCAATACATATTTTTCTCTGTCAAAATTTCATTTAATCTGGAGTCTGTAGATGTCTTGAGAGCCATGTCTCCTCACCGGGTTATTACTGTGTGCACCTCTTGTCATGTTGGTTTTCAGCTGGAATCACGTTTGTTCCAGAAGGGTGTGCTGGTGCCAGCTCGTTAGTGGGGCAGCCAAGGGGCAGGATGCCCCATGACATGTCTTCCCCCCCACACCTTCCCCCTGCCCTGGGGTCTGGGGCTGCTTCTGGTTCCTCCACGACACCTGGCTCCTGGATCCCGTGCAGGACCACCAGCCCTGGCAGGGAGAGGGCCCACCAAAACCTTGGAGGTCAGCTGGCAAATTCCTCTGCAAAGGTGTGAGTGGCCTCAGGGAGGCAGATCTCCAGCCGAGGTTGTAGCAATTTGGAATTTATCCAGAGTGAAGCTTTTTAAGGAGCCTGATGAAAAAGCATGATTTTAAGAAGTGACCAGCGTTCCTGGGCTCATGCTGTCATTCCAGGTGCTTTGGAGGGAATCGGGTCCATAGATGATGTCACCCCCCTCGCCCAGGTGAGTGCCCTGCAGCTGGAGCAGAGACCTTGCAGCCTGGCCATGGCTGCAGCTCTCACAGCCCTGACACACGAAGCAACTGCAGCTGCAGCCGTGACAGTTCCTTCCCTCTGCTATTAGGATTCTCCTGCAGGATTGCAGGTTCTTGGGATATTGCTCTGTCCCAGCATTTCTCTTGCACTGTGAAAGGACACACTCCATTGCACTTAGCTGTGGCTGTTTCAGACTTTCAAAGGATCAACTTTCCCCTTCTAAATGAGAGGAAAAGGGAACAAATGCCTCACAGACTCTCCCCATCCCCTGAAAAGAGCTTTTTCTGATGGAACTGGAATGCTGGAAATAATCCAGAGGAATTCAGAAAATGAACCTGTCAGAAGAATATTTTAATAAAGCCCCTTTTTCAACCGTGGTATCAGCAGCTCACACCCCTCCCCTGCCAGATGCAGGCAGCCCAGGCTGTCAGGGAAGCAGAGCTGGAGGGGCTGGAGCCGCAGTGCTGCTGGGGGTCCTGGGGGAGCTGGGCCTCTGTCCCTGCCCCTTGAGCACCCAGAGGTTCCAATGCAGTGCCTTGGCTCTGAACTGCCATGGGACTCTGACTGCAGACCTTCAAGGGGCCCTTGCAGAGGCTGCCCCAGCTGCATCCTCTCAGTGCACGTGATTATTGCTCCCTACAACCACCTGAGAGGAGGCTGGAGCCAGGTGGGGGTCAGCCTCCTCTCCCAGGCAACCAGTGACAGGACAAGTGGACATGGTCTCAAGCTGTGCCAGGGAAGGTTCAGGTTGGACATCAGGAAGAATTTCTTCACAGAAAGAGTTTTCAGCCAGTAGAAGAGGCTGCCCAGGGAGGTGGTGGAGTCCCCATCCCTGGAGGTGCTCAAGAAACAACTGAACGTGGCTCTAAATGCTCTGGTCTAGTTGACAAGGTGGTGATCAGTCAAAGGTTGGATTCCATGGTCTTGATGATTCTGTGATTCTGTAATTCTATGTGGAAGGTGTGGGGACACACCTGGGCCTCCCCTGGAGCCACTCCACAGCCAGGTGAGTTGTTCTGTGTGTGTGTAGGAGCAGTTGCTCCCTCCCAACATTTCCTAGCCTGTGCCTGGCCAGCCATGCACCATAAATTAAAGGGAAGCATCTTGAAGGAGGCTTTAATCAAAAGTTAGAAGTTGCAAGCAGTGTGTCACAGTTCCTCATTAGTTTGCCATTATAATGCTGTGTAATTGGAAAGACGTTAATATTGACAGTGTTGTGAAGAATGTCCTGCTCTGCCCTGCATGTGTGGATTTGATAGAGTTGAATAATGGAGTAGATATGATGGATTAGAAAAATTCCCTAGTTAAGGTCCCTAATTATAGAGTTTTACCTGCCCAATTAAGGTGGAGTACTTGAGGAAAAACTAGACACTGACTCTCTCCAGACACCTGAATGCTCTGGGAAGCACCAGAAGCCATGACAGTGCTGGGCTAGAGAGTTCATGGAATTTTATCCTTCTGATGTCCCTGCAGGTATGGAGTTAAAATCCGCTCAGAGACTGAGTAGCACCTGCAAGTCCTCCTGTTCCACAGGCTCTGAGCTGCACGGCTGTCCAGCCCTGCCTGGATGTGGATTCTGGAGCAGGAGTCACTTAAACCAGTCCCCACCATGCCCATGGCCCGGTTTCCTTTGCCTGTGTTTAACAAATCCCAAATCCCTCAGCCACAGGGCCCTGTGCCAGCCCTGCTGCTGCCCCTCCGTGCACTGGTGGGACCCTGGACCCACCTCCTAAGGCAGCCAGAGCTGTGCCCCCTCCCACGGGATGTGGGGCTTTGGGGCTGCAGTGTGGACCCTGAGCCAGCCCGAAGGCTTGGAAATTCAGTGTCTCAGGCACATGAGAGAGAGAATATTTTGAAGTAAATAATAATTTAGCTGTCTGCAGCCTAAGGATGAACCATGGCAGTTTTCCTTTAACCATCTTAAAAAACAAAGGCAGCGTTGTCCCGGAGAGGCTGACGGGTGACACCCGTGGTGTCTGGGTGACACCTGTCACTGGAAAAGGGCAGGTACAGCAGCACAGAGTCCACTCACCCCTCACATGAGGAAGAGTCAGCTTCCCCCTGCAGAGAACATTATAGCACCCGAGTCTCTCTCTAACCCCTCCCTGTAGTGGTGGGACAATGATGCTATAAATTAGGAAATAAATATTCTGCTCGGGCTCTGGAGTCTGTGTACCCAAGGTGTGCTTTCTTCTCCAGAGATATTCCCACTGGCTGCTGAGGGATGGAGACGTGTTGGTCCTTTTGTCTTTGCCCCTGCTTCCCTTTCATCTGCTCCCGAGATGAATTGTAGGGGAGAACTACCCAAGCCTGTCTGTTTTGGCTTAGATCAGCTTTTCTTCTCATTATAATTTAAGTCTTTAAGGGTGTTCAGCAGGAGCCTGTAAAAGTCAGATCCCTCACTCCCGGTGTGTTCCATGGCCGCTGGGCCGTGATTCATGCGGGGCCGGGACTCTCCTTTGTGCCGCAGAACAATGGCTGTGCCGGGCTGGCCCACAGCGGGTTAACCACGAAACCCTGCAAGAGCTGAAAACTATGGATTGAGCAAAATCTCCCTGTCAGCTCTCTGTGATTTTGCTGAGAGCACTTGGACATGCTGGCATTGGATTTACAAATTGAAAATCATTAATAATTCTAACCAGGCTGTGATAAATCTGAGATCAGTCTCGATGAACCTGGACACCATTTCATAAATCAAAAAGATTACTTAGGAATTTTTTAAAATCTGACGTCAAAATGTCATGGTTACTAATGGTTTTTGTAGATCTCTTACAGTGATATATCATTTATCTACGCTACATCTAAAATGTGACACTGGGGCAGAAATGTGATGTCTTTAATATCATGAATACATTTTATCCCATAATAAAGGTATTAACAACTTCTTGCTGTGACTTGTACTTGAAGTTCTGTGCCTGATTTAGTGCTATTGTTATCGCATTAACTGTTTTTCCCCCAAATATGTGCAGGCAAACTGTTGCTCACTTTGTGTGATGATGGGCTGAGGACCCACTGAAGCAGAGGAGGTGGTGGCTCTGCCCTGGCTGTGCACCCCGACCCCTTCCTGCTGCCCAGGGACCCTGCACGAGAAATGCCAGAGCCGGGATGGAGCCAGCATGTGCTCACAGCACAAGGGTTTGGCTCACACTGGCTCTTACAGCATTTTCCCACTCCTTTTAGGCAGACCAGTCTGAGAAAGGTTTACAAGACTTATGGAATAGAACCCCAGCAAACTACTTCCAGAAAATACTCTTCAAACCGCTGCTTCAGACTGATTACTGAAGCTAATGCTAAAAAATACCACTGAAGATGCAGGTAAGGTCTAAAACAAGGGAAGAAGCTGCCTCTGTGCCACTGCTTTGGCTCTGGAACCAAGCAGACGTGCTGTTTAGCACAGACTGGTTTGGATTATCTCCTCGATGAAGCGCGGATTTGTGCTCTAGGGTGGCTTCGTGTTCTGTAGCACATGTTGTGTCAGCTCCAACTCTGGGGAACAAGCCAAAACCTTGGGTTGCTGTAAAGTCTGCTGGAAGCAAGCAGCAGCCAAAGGGCCAGGTCCAAACTCATCCTGAGCACACGTGAACCTGGTTTGGCACTTTACAAACCATTAAAACATCAACACTCGGTGTCCAAAGGAGGCCTAACAAACACTGGGGACGTGTGTCTCGTTTTGGGAGAAGCTCTCTCTCTGTGCTCCCATGGCAGGTGATGTGGCCGTGCAGAGGAACCACATCCCAGGCATCTGCACAGAGCTGGGCAGTGGGGAGGCTGGCTCTGCTCACGGGCGTGTTTCCTCTCAACACTTCTCACATGGAATCTTCAGTGCCTGCTGGCACAGGACACACACATGCCAGGGATGCTGTGGCACAGCACAATGCATCTTCCTACAAAGAATTTCTGTATTATAAACTACTTGTGCAGACTTTGCTATAAAATTTTACATGGCTTTGTTGCATACTTTTTAAAAACAAATGGTTCAGCTGTTAAAATTTAAAGGGTCATTCCCAGTCTCCTCCCAGAGAGTTGGGAACTTGCTGCAGAGGATCCTCCGGCACCGCTCGGGCAGAGCTGAGGAGCTATCAGAGCCAAACAGGGAGCAGGGAATTTAGAGCGAAGCTTTATGGGGAGAGATTACATTCAGAGGTGAACAAATGGTGCTACCCAGTCTATGCAAAGCAAGTGACAAAATGTAAAAATCCTCCCCGCATTTTGAAGGAAAATATATCTTTCTTTCCGCGCAGTTCCTATGAAAAATAGGCTTTTTTATTTCCTTTTTCCATGCTAGGAAATTAATATTTGCCTTTAAAAAAGATTTGGTGAAGGTTTGCGTGAAGGTCATTAGCAATCTCACTGGGGAATAAAGAAGGGATTGATTGAGATCCGCGTGGGCTTGGGACTCATTTGTGGCTTTGCTTTACACGTAACATTTTTATTAAGAAAATAATACTTTGGGGCTGGTAATTGTGTTGCCAGCTGGGCCAGGGAGGGGAGAGGAGAAAAGCAGAGCACTGAAATCTACTATTTATGTCCCTGCTAGGTACAATTCCAGGCAGGTATAAGTATGGTAAATCTCCTTGAGCTGTCCCCAAAGTCACCCTGAAGTGCCACAAGTCCTGCAGTGTTGAGCACGTTCCTGCAGGGCTGCAGTGACACGATGGGGACAGGGTGGCACAGAGGGTCCCACTGTGGGACAGGGTGGCACAGAGGGTCCCACTGTGGGACAGGGTGACCACAGGCACCCCGGGGCTCGGGCAGCCCAGTGCCAGGTTTTAGGACAGCTGTGGGAAAGCCCCATAAACCTCCATCTCCTGGGAGGGGACAAATGGCTCCAGGACCTCCTGGAAATACCAGACACTTTCACAGCAGCTTTTGTCTATCAGGTACTGAGATCACCTGTTTTTGTTCCATTTAACCCCCAAACCCCACAGTTAGGATTCAAGCTGTAAACCCCTGGTATTCCTTTCAAGTCTTCCTAAAAATTAGCATAGCACAGAGCAGATACAATCTGAAGTTGGCTTGTAAAATCTTTTGGAAGGATCATTAAGGGTATTTCATTATCTCCATATTGCCAAGGTCAGGCTGTCCATATTTCCTCTTTAGTGCTGCGATGGGAATATGCCTCGACTGTGGTATAATAGACCAGAAAATGTCCACACTGGGAATGATGGTAAATCAATAAAAACTCATCAATATAACTCCCCCTTTCCCAAGGTACTGCAAACAGCCTCAAGTTTGTAATTTACTTACGTATCTTCACCTTTTTCCCAACATTTTTTACACCAACTTCTGAACTTTTTGTCTGTGTAAAATCTTTATGAGAGACAATATATATAAGGGATAAAATGCTTTATTGAAAAGATTATTGATTTTTTTTCAGCCAAGTTGCTTGTACAGCAGCTCCAGGCTGCTGTCCCAGCAGGGAGAGCTCAGTCTGAAAGGGGCTGAGGCAGGAGGTGGTCAGGCATGGGCATGGCTCCCCATGGTGCTGCTGGGGCTCACACATGTGCCTCAGATCCAAACTGCATTTTGGCTCTTGAGAAATCTCACTAAATCCTCAAGTAAATGGAAACTGAGGGGTGATTTCTCCTTCTTTCTCCACCTTCCTTACACCGTATTTTCTTTTTTTCTTTCATTTCTTAATCTTTTTTTTACTCATCTACTTTCCTCTGTTTTTTCTACTCTCCACTAACTTTGGAGGAAAAATCCAACTTACAACCATAAATACACACAATGTCTTTTTTAGGCTTACAAAGGAACATGCTCATCATGCAGCACATCCTGCCCCAGACAGCTGGACAATGGCTCCTGGCTCCCTCCCCAGTGCTCACAGAGCCACAGTCCCTGTGGACACGGACTGAGGGCTCACAGGGTGTCTCAGCTGGAGACAGGGAAGGCTGCAGCACACACCATCCATTCTGGTTTGGAGAATGCTGAATCCTTTATTACGAGCCAACCACTGAAATAAAACCAATCCCATTTTATTAAAAGCCCAAAGACACAATTAGATCTTGCAGATTATGCAAATGCTGTGCAGCCCTGTGACTGCTGGCTCTGCCTCACACTCTGTGCTGCAGCACCGGGAGCCCCTCAGAGACCCTCACCCCGGGCAGGGACCCTGACCCCCCTGCACAGCTCCAGACCCTGCAGCCCTGATAAATATTCCACAAAATATGAACAGCCTATTTTCTCTTGCTACTCTGACCTTTTCCCCAAGATAGTAGAATGTGTTTTTTTGCCAGGTACTGTACGTATCCCCCGGGGTCAGGGACCTATAGGGCTCCATTAACTGTCAGTGGGGTTTTTTCCCTGATGTCAGAGTTTACCCCCAGCTAAGCTAATGCATTGAAGAGGGTCTTGGCAGGGGCAACAGACATCATGTCACCAAGGGCATAAAGGCCAAGGAGTGGATGGAAAAACCTGATGGTGAAGCTTAATCAGCAAGTAAAGACCTGAAGCCAGACTGTGTTTGATCAGAGGGACCCACAGACACCTTGTGCAAACAGCAGCAGCTGCTTTCCTTCCCCTCTGCTCTCTGTCACCCAGAGCTGATGGTCAGAGAGCAGAGGGTCCCACTGACAGCCCTTGCCCAGGACAGGGAGAGCACCTGGAGCAGCAGAACCAAGAGCTGCACCCCTTCAGAGAGTACCCAGCTCCTCGCTCTGGACTTGCTTGCAGTGCTCAGGCACTCGTTGGGGGATAAGTGCCTTCTCTCGTTCTGTCCTCTATTTTCTCATTTTTGACTTTTATGGTTTTTCATTTACAAGTCTAATCAGAGAGAGGCAGCAGGATGGAATAGCACAATCATTCAACATAGATTAACAATTGAGTCAATGGCCTACAAGTGTTTGCAGCATCCCCCAAACCCAGCTCCTCCAGCCCAGACTCTGGGAGGCAAAATCAGGAAGGAGCTGGGAACACAAAGCTATTGCCTGGTAACCTCAGCTGAGCAAACCTGCCTTCCAGTGGACCAGCATCTCCCCCAGCAGCTTCTCTCACAGGAAGTTTTCAGCAGAGGCAAGGGAAGCATTTCTCACTTCATCTGCTTTGGAACAAGACAAACACTGCCACTGCTGTGACCCAGCCCAGCTGACCTGGGTGCCACCAGCCCAGATCCACCATGGCTGGACACCCCTGCCCATTGCCCACCTGACCCAGCCCCAGCCCTGGTCTCACTGCACATGCTGTGCCCTGAGCTCAGCTTCCCAAGCTGGGTGGGCTCCTGTAGGTAGTCCTGGACATACCCTTGGGAATGCTCTTCACAGCTCTATGACTACAATCCAGGTTTTAATCTCCAAAGCCAATTTTTTGCAGGAAAGAAATAACTGGGTTTAGCCCTACTGGTAAGAACACAGATCACCCTTTGAGTGTGTAAATCCCTGTTAGTGAGAAGAACATCACACCCAAGCAAGGCAGGTGACTTCAACCCACTTTGAAAGTAATTAAGGGCACAGTTCAGCAAAGCATGAAAAACCCGGGGTTTGTTTTATGTTAAGCAGCGTGTAAGCACCGTGTTGAACCCAGAGTCCCCACGTGCAGGGCACAGGGGGAGCTCCCGGCACAGCACCGGCCCCTGGATGTGCCATCGCTGCCGGCACAGCAGCTCTGCCCATCCTGCCAGGTCATCCCTCTCTGCTCCTGACACAAACTGGCTTTTAAGCCCAACAGGCTACAACTGGGTTTTTAAGAGCAGTCTGAAGTTAAAAATTGTTGACATTTTGAAAGTGACTGCAAGGTAAAATTCAGGCTTCCACCAGGTTTGTAGCCACTGGAAAGGGTTTTGACTACAGAAGTGTGCAAAACATGATTGCTGCTAAAGACCACGGCTGGAAAAATGCCACATGTTTATAACTGCTGTATACCAAATCAAATACAATAGATTTACTATCAGGTGAAGAATAGATTGGCAAATAAGGTAAATTATGCCCTACTGTGAAGTTTGCTAAACTTTAAAGTAGTGCCTGGGGGACAGGAGGCTGAAGCGAGTGGAAATTCTGAGCCTGCCACCTTTGTCTTCCATGTAATTTTAAACTTTTGTCACCCAAAAAGAGGCAGGTCATGCACCTGAATGCATGCAGACATGCAGCTCCATGACACGACTCCCTGCAGCCAGCCCATAACTCACCAGCTTTAACCCTCCTCTGAAATGACATCTATATAAATATTGTTAATAGCACTAACATAATGTTAAGTCAGGTTTTACTGGACTCCCTCATACACCCTTTGGATTTATTAGCTATAGGATTTGAAGTAAATTTTTATTAGCCCAAGTTAAACCCAGCTACCATGGGCTTGGCTTTTGGGCTTTCTTTCCCCCATCTTTCTTCCTTTATTTGAGCTTGGGCCCCCTTTTTGCAGCCCAGTGCTTCCTCCTGCAGACCAAAGTGTCCTCGGATAAATCTTACAGAATGAAATATTTATTAATTTTCCTAACCGATGTTGATCTCATAAATTACCAAGACTTTTTCATGAAATGGTTATTAACATCCATGGCTGTATGTTAATGGCTTATTGACCAAATATGGGATAATTAGACCCTAGGAGCACTGGCCACTGTGATCTATGAGAAGCAAATTTGGCCCTTATTACACCAATGACCTATTTAATATCTACTGATGAATTTAAGGTAGAATCACAGGCAGAATTTGTTTCAAGGATCTGCCCTCCAACTAACGAGCAAAAAGATTCTTGTATAAAATCTATTGATCCAGAAAAAAAAATTAACAAAAATCATTTTTTTGTAACTGATGATTAATTGACTAAATTCGTGTTAGACTGAGATGCACCAAGAAAACACTCGTAGCCAGATATCTCCTGGGATTAACCGAACAATGACTGAACCATTTGACTAGAGGGCTCTGCCTTCTCTTCCAGCTTTGAAGGATTTAGATCCTAATTTAAACTGTGAATACTTACACTAGTATTTGTGAAGAATTTAAACATTTATCCATGCTGCAGTGCCAGGAACAGCTGTTTAGACCTGCTACAAATAAGTGAGCTGTGCTTGGTTTCAGTTCTAAGCTGCATGCTGCTCAAGGAGCCCTTTTCCCCATCATCTCACAGTATTTAAAATAAAATTAATGATAAAACTAGAGGAATCAAGACAAAGCCAGAAAGGAAGGAATACAATTTGAAGCACTCAAGCTATAGCCTCCTTATAGACAAGGTGCACAGGTCTGAATGCAGTTTAGAAATTAGACTGGGGATGTTTCTGTGAACACA
Source organism: Lepidothrix coronata (assembly GCF_001604755.1). NCBI lineage: Eukaryota > Metazoa > Chordata > Aves > Passeriformes > Pipridae > Lepidothrix > Lepidothrix coronata. The sequence continues at coordinate 6,818,296 of NW_016690208.1, forward strand.
AAAAAACTCTTCAGCTGATCCAGCAAACCTCCTGGCACCACGGTCCTTCAGCATTCCCAAGGAAATGGACCTGGAACGGTCACAGGCACAGCTCTGTCAGCAGTGAGGACTGAATTAGAAACATTAATTCCTCAACACTTAGGATCCAAAGAAATGCAGTTTCAGTGAGGGCACACATCTGGGTGGGAGTGGCTGGCTGGGTGCTCCTGCCTTGCTCCCCTTGCCCAGACATCACTCCAGCTGCTCCCAGAGCTCTGCTCTCGTTGCTCCTCCCTGCTCCAGCAGCTCCTTTCCCAGCCTAGAGTGGCACAAATGAGGAGAGACTGGTTTGGCAGGTCACAGCAGAGATCCTGTAACACAACTGATGAGAGAAAGGAAACAATTTATTGCCCCAAATAAATGCTATAGTTCCAATATCAGACAGCCACCGCTTCTTATCCCACTCACTATAACTTTCAGGTCCTACACAACTGCTAACTGCAATTTTAAAGTCTCTCGTGCCAGATTCAGCTTCTCTGTGAGCAGGGGTAAACCCAAGAAGGGATTAACTCCCTTCTGCAAGCAGGAGTGCTGAGGGTTCTCATAATTCAGACCTTGCCAAAGCTCCAGAACACCTCAAAAAGGAATTTTAACCTCCATTGCATTTTTAAAAATAAAAAGAACCCAAACAATCCTCCACAGCAGTTGCTCCACCAAGGTGGCACAAAGCAGAGCTTCCCAGGGTCAGACCAGGCTCAGGCTCCTGGCCAAGGCTGGACTGGGCTCAGTGTGCCTGTGGGACCCCCACAGAGCCCATGCTGGGAGCCTCCAGGGCTTGGACATGCAGGTTACTGCGGCAGCACATCACTGCAGATAAAATAAGTCCAGTAATAAATATGGAGTGCAGGAGTAGACTGCGAGGAGTAATTCACAACAGCTCTTGTACCTCTCCAATTCACTGTACTGGAGAGACTGCCTGGAGGGAGAGAGAGGAGATATTATCAGGTGAAATGAGAAGAAAGTTTCCCAAACCGAGTTGAGGACAAGCCTTGTAGGCTAATGAAGGGACAGATGATATGGACAAAGGAAAAATACCACCAGAGATGAAAAGGAAGAATTAATATATGGAAAATGAAAGCAAGCAGATTAAAAACCAAAGAGCTACCAGCACTCCCCTTGCTCACATATTATTACCTAATTACAGAGAAGGACCCAGAGGCTGCAGTCAGACACTCTGATTTAATCATTTCTATACCTTTTTCTGCTGCTTCTGCCCTCTCTCAAGAAATCTAACAGCCAGCACCAGAGAGTGACCGACAGGCAACGCACCCCAGACCACAGGCAAGCCTGGCAGAGACACCCATGGCCATCATCCCTGCCCAGGATGCTGCCACTGCTGTTCTTCCTCCACCTTCTTCCTCAGCTGCAGAAGGAAGACAGCCAGCCCCCTTGGCTGAAGGGCCTTTAGCAGCTCCCCCTCTCCCAGATTGCTGACCATGGGCAGGTGAAGGTGCAGGACAAGGGATGACACCTGGGGAGGATGATGAGATGACCTCTGAGTCTAGTGCAGGTGCAACCAAAATAGCAAATGTGATGAGAGCACGACTGGCAGGGTTGCCCCAACCCAGGGCTGAGTCTTTCAATGCCAAGGACAATCAGAACTAAAAATGTTGAAACCTGCTCCCCAGAGCAGCATGAGGCCATCCCAGGGTCAGTCCCACAGTCCCAAACTTGCACCTCCCAGCTGAGCATCCACCTCGAGCCCGGAGCTGTATCACCAGCCAGCAAGTACCTGGAGTTAAAAATTAAATTCACAGAAAAGAGGAACAGCTTCCTTTCCACTATCTAGAGTTCACAAGGAAAATGCTGTAGATCTTCCCTGTTTCTCACAAAAACGGTGTCACTTCTGAAATGGATCACCTGGCTATGCTGGGCTCTGTTTCCAGAGAATTCCTCTCTCCCTGCCTATCCCAGCAGCCCTGCACTGCTCCTGCCCTATTCCCCTCCCACCCAAAATCCACTCTTGCCTCTCCTGACAGGGTATAAGAAAGAATAGGTGCAGATTTTAACCTCTATAACAGACATTAAATCACATATATTTGTTTTCCTCTATGCTGGGAAAATGTCCCTGAGGAAGCATGTTAAATTTGGGCTTTAAAAGCACCAATTTAGCTATTATGAGTTTTCTATGCTTTTTCTATTCAGGGAATGTTTGGCTTGAATACAGTACAGAGAAGAAATAAGATCAGCTCAACTGTTTTAAAGCTGATTGACACCTTGGGTTTTTTCCCTTGTAATCTGAAGCGAAAGAAAAAAATATAAAGGGAACCAGACACTCATTTAAAAGAAATTATTTCCTTGCCTACAGTCCCTGATCAGGGCTGCCTGTGCAGGGAGAATGAGATCTCATAAAAACCCTTTTGTGGGTTCTTTTTCACATCATTTCAGTTCAGGTTTTGGTGGCAGATGAACTGTATTTCATCAGAGTTTAGAGGAAATTCAAAGTGAAGTTAAGGAAGTTGCTGTAAATGAGAAAAAAAATTCCCAACAAACCCTTTCATTCTAGCTTAACATATCAGCCAAACCAGGAAACAGCTGTAGTAGAAATATTGTTTTTAATAATCAGAGAAAGCGGTGGAGCCGCAGCTTTTGTTGGAACAGTGACCCCCAATGGCGAGAGCGACGCGGCCTCGAGGATGAGGAGACCCGGCCGGGGTGGGGGAAGAAGGTCTCGTTCGAACCTGGCTGGATGCCCTGCGAGGCTCTCGGGCCCACTGCCAGCCTGTCTGCGGTGCCCGGCCCTCGCCCCTGGCCCGTGGCAGCCCCGGGGTCCTGGGATGGGAGGGTGAGGATCCCCTACACGAGGCACAGCAGGATGCCCACTCACACCCGCCCCTGTGCCCGGCAGGCACTCCTGCATGGCACTGGGGGTGTGTGACCTTGGGAGTGACCTTGGGAGTGACCTTGGTGACGAACCCACAGCATGGGGTCAGAGGAGAAGTCCCTCAAAGCGGGTGCCAAGGTGCCCCCATCTGCCTGGGTGTCCCCATCTGCCCAGTCCCCGGCGGGAGGGCGAGGGGGCCTGGTGGGACCAGGGGCCGTGGTGGTCCATGGCCAACGCGGGGTTGGGTGGCCCTGGGAATGGCCCTGGAGAGTCTCCTGGCACAGAGGCTCTTCAGGAGGCAGTCCCAACCTGGGGCCCAGCCTTGTCCAGAGGGTAGGTTTCCTGCTGCTGGGTGGGGGCACCCACTCCTGGGGGCACGGGAATGCCCTGTTGCTTCTCCAGTGCGAAGCCCACGCAGCAAAGCAGACTCTGCTGCCAGCTGAGGTGTCACAGCACGTGTTTGTTGTCTGGCTTGGGTGCCTGCAAGGGCAGAGAACAAGGAGTGGGGTGTCACCTGCCAGTGAAAAGAACAGGGGACACAACACTGCAGTGGCTGTGCCAAGGAGCCTCCGTCGGGCCGCTGGGTCTGTCTGTCTTTGCACGGCAGAACTGGAAGCGCCCGATGCAGTAGGTGCAAGATATTCCTTTTCTTTCTGGTCAGTACTCATGGTCTCGTGGTTGAACGGTTTGTTTATCCTGACAGAATGTCATCCGGCTTGGCTTTGATTTTGCAAATAATCCACCTCCAGCTATGAATGCTCTCACTCCCAGATAGCTGCAACTTCCCCACCGCCACGGGGCACGGCGTGATTTCCTGATGGTTAAGGGGAGATGAAAGGATTTTTGCCCTTGTCCTTTTCCCCTTTTTCGGAGAAGTAAACAATAAAGTTTAAGCCTTCCCAGAGAAAATTTGTAAAAATGTGAGAAGACAGTAGAGACCAAATAATTATCCATAATCAATACAGTTAAAGTCAATGGACTCTGCATGTCCTCTTCTAATAGACTTTGTTCTGGGCTGTACCTTGACAGTTTATTTAGAAATATAAACTGGGTAAGGAATGGCTATTTGACTATGTAATCTTGTTAAACTCATAAATTCAGTTGGTCTAAAGTCCATATCATTGAAGCCAGCTGGAACTAAATGTTTTGATAGCTAAAAAATGGTTCATTGAAGAAAATTCTGAAATAATGGGACTAATAAGTTGCCAAGAGAACTGTTTACATGGACTTAAGTGAAATTATCACAAGGCGAGGGGAAAAATTTTTGACCCACATCTTGAATTCTTGCTTAGTCAAGTTATGCAGGCAAATAGATTGTAAAATGGGACGTTTATAAAATAAAGCTGATTAGTGATGTTGGTGTCTTATACAACCTACATCCAGCATTAAATCAGATTAATTTATAGGTGATTTTGTTGATGAGCACACACTGATGCTCCCATGGTGTGAATTTCAATAACTTGCTTTTCTCTTTGGAATCCATAATTCTATTATTTGAGACACTTCATTGTTATAGATAACACATTTTAAGTGATATTATTTTTGCTGTTTCATCTTGTCACTTAGGTTCTTGCTCAAGTTCATTAATGTATTGTGCTCCTCTCTGTACAAGAGGGTGCAGGGAGAGCAATTGATTTTAAGTCCCTGTAATGACTGATGATATCACGCATGTTTGCTGCTGTGACACCGCCGACTAGATGCTAATGCTGCAGAGATAAACATGATGTCATTTTATGCAATTAAACACTTAATATACAACAGGTAATGATTTGGTAAGCTTGGCACATGCAAGCAGTGGCTTTTAATCTTATTAACAGAGGTGGGATGATGCCACAAGTGATATACACATACCCACTCTGTATCAATAAAAAACTCCTTTACAGGCTTGGGTCATTCTGCTGTGATAGGATGAAGGTGCCTAAAATATGACCCTAGCAGCTATGAGCAGCTTTTGTAGGATCTAGGAAGAGATGGTAGATTAGACCAAAGTGAAAGCAAAAAAGTGAAGTGTTCCTTGCATGCCCTGTCCTCCTCCCCCAGGCTGTAGTTGCAGTAGAAACTCTGCTGGCACGGGTTGTGCACCGGATCGAGAGAGCACCGGGGGCACTCATCATGCCAGCATCCCATGGCCTTCTCTGAACCTCTCTGGCCCTTCTCATGGCCAGTAAGCCTGTCTATGGATGCTGCTAGATGACTCTCACAGGCGTGCTGTGGATTTTTGGTGTGTATCCTGCTCTCTGGGGTACACATCTCAAAACTGCCCCTCTCTCTCTGCTGGACCTGCTCACTCCTTTCCCTTCCCTGGAGCTGTGCAGCCTCCACTCCTCTCTGCAGCCCTGGCCTCCTTCCTTCTGCAGATGCTTTCCATGGCCAGGAACACTCAGTGTTCACCTCAGCTACACAGATGTGGCAGCAAATGGTCTCCTTCCACAACAGTCAATATTTCCCAGCTTTGACAGATTAGCCAGAGTAATCACAGATTTTATGTGGCACAATTAACATATCTTTTCTTTATAGCTATTGCACATGGATTTGTCTGTGCTAAGCAAGGTCATACTGAGCACCAAGCCAGCAGCATCCTCAGGGGAGGTCCCACACCCACGCCAGGCCCGGGGGGGCACTGGCAGGTGGCTTCACACTGAGTGGCATCAGTGGCTCCACGGTGAGCTGACCATGGCACTGCAGCAGTGCCACCTCCTCCCCATCATTCGTGTTTTGAAGGAGACAGGCATGAATTTTAAGGCCTGATCATTGTATCACTGGAAAACTGGGAATTTCAATAGTCAAGAAGGGAGTGGCCTGAGGACGGGGAAGGCCAAAGGCACCATTACAATGGGCACCTTGTGACTGGGACCTGCGTTGATCAGCACATGACATCACAGAGCAGATCTCTAGGGGCACAGAGGACAAGATTTCCAAAGCCATCCCCAGATGCTGAAACAAAAATATTGGCTTTGTAAAGGGAATGAAACAACACAATGATCTTGTGCGAATTTCTTTGAGTCCCATCATTTTTGCGGAACTGCTTGCAAGTAGAGACACTCCAGGTGAAAGCAGAGGTGGGGGAGCTGAGCAAGCAGAACACACTGGACAGAGCCCATTTTGTTAAACCCCTGTGCCACTCGGTCTCTGTGGGCACCTGTCCCCCCTCCCTCCTGTGGGTGTTACAGCTGCTCTCCCGGGCTGCCCTTTCTGAGACATCCCTCCGTCCCACTGACCTCTGTCACAATTGGCCCTTTCCCTGAAATCAATTATCTGCTGGGCGCTGCTCCATATTCATGAGGGCTCCAGCCATTTGACCTGCTGCCCCCGCTCCAACCCCAGTGCTGCTTCCAGGCTTTGCTGAGGAATGGCTCTGCCTTCTCTAATCCAGCAAAGAGGGGTCAGCCCGAGAAGGGTGCTGGGGGACTCCTGGGCCGGTCTTGCCCTGCTGTGGGATGCTGTGGTGTCTCTGCTTCACTCCACAGCTCAGCAGCGTTGAGCTGCTGCAGTGTGAGAGCAGAGGGGCTGTGACCCGAGGTGTGACTGGCCGTGGGGAACCATGGGCACCATTGGTGGGGAGAGGATGCTCCTGGAGAATGAGCCAAAGGAGCTGAGTACTTCAGGGAACACTGACAGAGTCGAGGATGACAGCTGGTCCACATCTCCTCAGCAAGGGCTGGGGTCTGTGGCAGGAGGCAGCAGGTGGCACCGGGCTGAGCGGTGCCATCAGATGAGCTGGACAAGCCTTGGCCATGCAGGTGCCCAGTCCCCGAGCTCTGCAGAGGCTGGTCACTCTAGATGATGTCCCAGAGCTCGGCTGCACCAGCACGTGTCACTGCACTGTGGTGGAGCTGAGCCTGGGCCTTTATCTCTTTCCAGTTTCCTTTCCAAACAACAGTACCAGGGCTTATGTTTGGATTTCATTTTGACTCCTTTCCAAAGTCTGTGGGACATGTCTGGGTTAATATCATAGTTTATCAACAATCAGTGCTTAAGAAATAGGTTCTCTTTGGGTGATATTTAATGAGCTTAGAAATGAGAATATGGCTGGGCTGTTGTAGGAAACAGGAATGAGAATTTTAATGAGTGTTTATGTTTAATAAAAGGTTAATAAATTTTAATTAAATTAAACCAATAAAGTTCAATATTTGCTCAGCATATCAAAGTTCTGTTTGGCGTGGTGGTGTGTGAAATGCTGGCTCACACTCTGCTAACACAGGGGTCTGCCTCCCAGTTCCACCAGCGTCTTCAGCCTCGGCATTGCAAGTATGGAAAATCCTCTGGTTATAGGAAAGGACTATGGGAGATGTTTGAATTTGGTCATATTTTGCAAATAGGTCATCACCATAGGTACCAAAGGCCTGTCCCTGGTTCACAGACCCCTGTGTTCAGTGGCAGCTTGTGCTCAACCACCTGTGATGTGCCAGAACGACCCGGTACCACACAGGGCACCGCGCGGCTCTCGGGCCCAAAGCTTCCCTGCTGCTTTGCTCCCTTGGAAGCCCCACAGGGTTTCATATGCAACAAACCTTTCTTTAGTTTCCATGAGCCCTGGCCTGAGGGGTCTGGGCAGCTGAGGTGTGCCAGTGCTGTGTCTGGACACAGGGGCAGCCTCAGCCCCGTGTGCTCCCGACAGCGGCTGGTGGGACCTCGTGGGGCCCTCCCGAGAGCTCCTGAGCACAGTTGTGCCTTTGTAAGTGAACAGCTGGCACGAAACACGGTGGAATTGTTTACAGGGGCCTGGGCCAGATGTGATGTGTGCTCCCTGCACCGGGGCACAGCTAATCAGCCTGGGGAGGGATGGGGACAGGCAGGCTGGTGCAGGCAGGAGCCAGAGCCTGGCACAGCCTTGGGCAGGGGCAGGGCGAGCAGCTGGTGCAGCACAGCACGGTGTGGCACAGCGTGGAATGGCATGGCATGGCAGAGCATGGTGTGACTCAAACTGAAAGAGAGTAGGTTTAGATTAGATATTAGGAAAAAATTCTTCCCTGTGAGGGTGGGGAGGCCCTGGCACAGGTTACCCAGAGAAGCTGTGGCTGCCCCGTCCCTGGAAGTGTCCAAAACCAGGTTGGATGGAACTCTGAGCAACCTGGGCTAGTGGAAAGTGTCCCTGCCCATGGCAGGGGTTGGAATGAGATGATCTTTAAGATCCCTTCCAACCCAAGCCATTCCATGATTCTATGACATGGCATAGCACTGCTGCAGCATTGTGCAGCCACTGGCACTCGTGGCCCCCCAGGTAGCCAGGACAGTGCCAGAGACCCCTTGGATGGTGGTGCTCGTGGCAGGTGCTGACATTGGCGAGACTGGGAGCACTGTCAGAGCCATGAGAGGGTCTTCCCTTCCATGGGGGCTGTCAGGGGCTCCCACCCTGGCACACAGCACCTCTGCTCCCCTTTCACTGCTGTGGGAACACATGCCGGCACAAAATATGAATCCCAATTGATTTGGAAGAAAAGGAAAATCTCAGGGTTTACTTCAGAGCAATGTGTGAGGATAAAGCCACAGCTTTGTGCCAGCTGCTGGTGCTGCCACGGGAGCCCCTCACAGTTTGGCTAACTCCAGAGGAGAGTTTGGGCTTTCACTCTTGGTGGCCACCACCCTCTCCCAGGGGATGCAGCAGGAGGGGAACCGGCTAAGAAATGTTATTAGGAGGCTTCACAGGCAATAAATGTATTTCTTCTAAAAGAACTGGAGGAATATTTGGATTATTACATTTATTAGACCACTCAGCAAATGTGTTACACCCATATGACAAATAAATGTGATGGTTTCAGATTTCATTAGGCAGCCCCAGGCAGCGGCGCTTTGTCCCAGCCACAAATGAGCAGGGCTCTGTCACCATTCCTTAATGGTCATTTTTGCATCAGTAGTAATGAATGTGCCCAGCGTGGCTGTCACAGCCCCGAGCCCTGCCCGGCACCGCGGCCGCTGTGCCAGAGCTCCCCACGTCCAGGCACAGCTGGGAGTGACCCCTCTGTCCAGAGGAGCCATGTGGGAGCCAGTCTGGGCGATGAGGTGTTGCCACAGCTCCTAAGCAAAATGGGAGGGAAGAGGAGGGAGCCGTGGGCACCCAACATCACCCCTGCCAGTCTCGGCGGGGCTCAGGGACAGACCCTCACCGGGGCAAGTCCCCACGCTGAGCCTTGGCCGAGCACGATGCTGTCTGTGGGGAAGGAGCACAGAAGCACAATAATTGCTCCTTTTTTCTTTCCTTTTTTTTTTTAAATTTACCAGTGTCAAAACCAATCTGAGCGGCGGACGCATATATTTAAATTAAAAGTAATTAAAAATGTGCTGCCAGAAAAACGCATGATGGATTCAATGTAAGAAAATGAAGTAATAAAATACTTTATGGATTAACTCATATCAGACTGTTTTGCAAATTTATTTTTCATTATGATACATCCATATCAGATAATGTCTGAATTTATTATGCTGCCTTCAGGCAGGCCGTGTCGGAAACCTCCACAGCCCCATTTGGGCCCAGTGACTGGTGAGCAAGGTTTCTGTCATCATTTCTTAGTGGTCACTTCACCTCAGTAATAATGAACGAGTCAAGCAGGGCTGTTATTTTCTTTAATCTCTTTCCTCATATTAAAAAAATACAGCCAGCCACATCATTATTGCAGCAGGCCCAGAGGACTATTTCCAGGTCATTACTCCAGTTCGTCTGAGCGTCTCCAGGTCCTGAAGGGTTTGGGGTTATATGCAATAAGGCGTTCGTCGACAACATTTCCCCTGAGCCCTAGGTGTTAATGAGAAAGATTTTCCATGTGGCTGTTAACACTGTGTGGTTTAAAAAGTCACAAAGAAAATGGGATTTCCTCCTCCAGCTTCTGCCTCATCGTGGATCTCCGTGTTTGCAGACGCAGGAGGACAGTTACCTCTCTAATTGTATGAATTCACACGCTTATTTTCTAGAGGGGGAATCGTAACCGTGCACGGGGTAGATTTCCATCAGCCAAGTTCAAAATTTTCTGGTTTATTCACTTTTAATTGTCCCCATATTATTCTGACAGAATATTTGTTCCCCTCTGTGGACAGAAGAAATGCAAACTGCAAGCCCACAGCCAGGCTAATGCCATCAAAAATTCAATTTTTTGTCCAAGACAGAGCCCCGACTCCCTAATCTCACTTTTGAAGAGTATTTTTGTCTGCTCAGCATCTTCAGCTCTTTACCAAACCAGAGCCCACTACACTTGTGCTGTGCTTTTCGAGCTGCTATGAATTTTAAAATGTGTAAAAATGACAGAATATTAACAAAAGCATTGATTTTTCTATTTATTTTTATGCATTTTATTAACTAGACCACTTTCAAGTGTAACCACTGTGTATTAAATTTACTCTGCAACACTGGCTATGAATCGCAAACAATAAACCAAATTGAATTCTTTATAAAGCAGAAATTTAGAAAAAATACAATTAAAATGCTGCCTGTGCTGCCAGCCAAGGGCTGCAATTCCCCATCCTGTGGCCATTCCCAGGCAGGGTTTGATGGAGCTTCCCCCCACCTAAGTCCTTTACAGAGCCCTGAACAAGCAGATAATTCACTGAGAGGCAGAGAGATAATTTTAGGAATTCCATGTCTGTGGACAGGCTTGGATCAGAGATACACTGTTATGTCAGCAATTTTTATAACCACCTACTCAAAGCACCTACTGTGCTCCTTCATATTCCAGACCAAAGGCTTGAAAGTGTCTCTCACCTAGTTCTCAGAAAGGACATTTCACAAATTCTCTGAAAAATCTGCCAGAGTTCAGAGGGAACTGCTTTGAGGCTCTGTCTTTGCTCATACTCCAGTGCACTTGGCAATGAAACTAATTCCAACCATGGGGAGATATTGGTGGATAGAGGCATCTCACATCCCACAGATCTCACAGCCATTTGATCATTAATTTTTTTAAATCCTTTGGAATAGCTGTATAATCCACCAGGAAAGCAAAGGAGTGGGACCAATGCCTGCAACACATGCAAGGCTATGGAAATGCTGAGTGTTCTGGGGGGGAAAAAAGCATCTTAATCCAGGTACTCGGTGTTCCTGAATACAGATCAATTTTCTCCTTAACCTGCTCTTTTAAAGCTGTGCCACTGCATAAATCTAGTTATTAGCGAAACTCAGATGTAAGATGAGTGCAAAGGCATAAAAATATCTTGGCTCCCCAATGGGGATAATATTAGCACGTCCCTGCAGCGAGAGCGTTCGGGTGCTTTAACCTGCGTTTGTGAAGCTCTGGTGTTACATCACCGAGGAAATTCAGAATTCTGCTCTCAGTGCTGGGTGTACATGATCTGGGGTCACCCACTGCCTGCTGGCTGGAAGGAAAACCTTTGAACAGGTACAGAGCCCTCAGGCTGAGCCCTCAGAGCCCCGGGCAAGGCTCTGGGTTTATACTGAACCATTGAACCACAGAATCACAGACTGGTTTGGATTGGAAGGACCTTAGAGTTGATCTTGTTCCACCCCCCTGCCATGGACAGGGACACCTTCCACTGCATCAGGTTGCTCCAAGCTCCGTCCAGTCTGGGGCAATCACAGCTTTTCTGGGCACCCTATGCCAAGGCCTCACCACTCCTGCTCCAGAGCCCCACAGGTTCTGGGCACATCTGGGCACGGCTGTGGCAGAACTGACACAGGACCCAGGACTTGGAGGATTTTAAAGGCCTCTTGAATTGGAGCCTGAAGTGGCATTGGCAGCGTGCAGCTTGTCCAGGGAGCGTTGGGATCACGGCCAGAGCCGTGGGATGGGAGGGGCGGCGATGCCCAGGAGCCAGTTCAGGTGCCTTGGCTCCGGTTCAACCCTGTGCCAGTGGTGAACGTGTGGCGCCGAAGGAACAGGGAATGTCACACACGTGCTCCTGCCACCCAGAAATCCGTCTCTGGCCTTAACGAGGCGGTGGCAGCAGCAGCTCTCCCGCCCACACCTGCTCTCCCAGATCTGCATTACGGAGCAAACCTCATTAACGGGGCTCTCGGAGCTGAGCTGCAGGCACGGCTTGGGCAGCACCCGCACGCCGAACACAAAATCTATATATAGATCTCTGCGTCCTCCCGGCTCTAAATAGGCTGCCCAGGAGCTATTTTGGGAGGAGGCGGCGTGAGGGGAGCCTGCCCTGGCCAGGGAGGTGCAGGAGCACGCCAGGTAGCCGCTAACACGCCCGGCCTTTTCAGGGGAGATTTAGAAGGACTCTGTAATCTGCAAATTCTAAAGAGCTGACGGAGACAGTTATTAAGGGCTGGTGGGTGATGGCTGCTTGAGGTGTTATTAAAGTGCTAAAAGATTATGTCTCTGATAGTGCTGTGCTTACAGTGTCCTTCATGGCCACTTCCACAGGGACAGAGGCAAGGAGAAAGGCAGAGGATCGATAAAAGGATATTACCACTGGGCCAATCCCAATAATAAGAGAGGTGATATATACACACCATTTAAATTGTCCAACACATTTAATGTTCATTAACACTAATTTTCACAGTGCTGGTGTTTAACGTATTATTGCAATGAAATTAATAAAAAAATACCCCACAGGAAATATAATTTAACTGTTTATATACTCACCTTTTGATTGCCAATTTCCTGCCGAGCTCTGCTGCTGCATCAGTGTTTGCAGGAAACAGCAGCCACAAGAGCTGGGGGCTGGGGCTGGGGGTCCCTGGAGCCCTGCACCTGCAGCCTTGGGCAGCACACAGACTCCCCAGACCTGGCAGAAATGTCTGGCAGAGCCAGGGTCCCTTGTGCCATTTTTCCTCTTTTTATCTTTCCACCATCTTTAGAAACCTCCTTCAGAATCCTCCCTTCTTCTTCTCCTTCAGAAGTTCCTCAGGATCCCATAGATGAATGTTCATTATCCTTGTGAAAAATCTCGACTTGAAATGGATTTGGTGTAGGGGCATTTTTCATGGAAAAGGGAAGAAAAATCACTGTGGGATAGTTTTGTTATCCTGCAGTAACTACTGGGGAATTACGTATTTATTTATCTCTTACGAAGCACACGGAAATTGTATTTGGCCACAGTGCATAAATTGTGGCATAATTACTGTAAAATTTATAGTTTTTATACTTCCAACAAGTTAGCTTTTAAATCACACAACCCCATGTAAATACTTTAAAATTATTCAGTAATTACTTATTTACATTGTAATTAAAATAAGTAATTAGCATACATTTACAGAGGATTTACATACTTATTTGTGAAAATAGTTCCTTGGCAGATGCAAAAAGAAATCTTTAGCTGATCATAAAAAAATAGAAAATATATGTATGTTGAGAAGGAGCCACAGAGGCTGTGTGAGAGTGGGGGCTGCACTCACTGTCCCCCCCTGATGGGCACACGGGTGTCCCCACGGGGGTGGCTCTGGGCAAGGCCGTCGGGATTGGGAGCAGACCAGGATGAGGATGGATTAAAGGAGCAAGTGCCCAGGGTGAGCAGGACCTGCTGTCACCAAGGGGTGTCCGGAGCAGCCAGTGCTGCCCCACACTTGTGGCTCCTCACAGGGAGTGTCCCCAGCCCGGGTGCCACGGCCCCATCACATGGCACTCGCTGCCCACTCAGCCTCCACCACCCTGGGTGCTGCAGAGCCTCCCGTGCCCGTGCAGGACGTGTGGTGCTCCTTTGGAACCCACACTGAGGAATGAGCATTGTGCAAATGGTGCCAGCACAGGTTGCTTGGCCCGAGCTCTGTCAAGGGCTGGCACAGTCCCCTGCTCCTGGAAATGGCTTGAGCTGCTCTGAAGCATCAGCTGTGTTCTTAGAAAGCAAGTTGGCAGGGAGGAGATCTGCCCTCGAGCCAAAACTGGCCCTTTAAAATCCACGCAGGGACAGAGAGTGTTCGGGATGCAGGATTAGCAAACCATCCACGCAGGATCCGCAGGGCTGTGTAGTTACTGTGTATGCATTTCAGCTAAACAAGACAAATCTGGCTGATGATTGTGTCTAACTAGGAAGAATGATTGAAGGTCCATGCCCTCAGATGTAAGGATAACACAAATGATGATTGGTTTGAGCCAGGAGCTCCCAGGCCAAAGCCAGCAGGCGCAGTCAGCACCGAGCTCTGGCAATGCCTCCTACAGAGGGGACCCCAGGGTGGTCGTCTGCAGGAGGGACCCCAGGGTGGCCACCCCCAAAGAGGGCATCCCAGGTGTCTGGGACTGCTGCCGGGCACTTTGCTGAGGGGAGTAGGGGGAAGCCTGTGGCGTGGCCCCGGCAGCCCCCCTGACTGACACCAGCCTGAGCAAACACTTCCACCAGCACAAAATCTGGGAAAGCGTTTTTCTTACAGGTTTGCACCTACTGGGGGTTCCCACTGGGAAAATGTGCCAATCCCCACGTAGACTTTTCCATTAGATGGAGCACCTATAGGAGTTTGGGCTGATGTGGGTGCTGGTGTCTGACACGTGCTGCTCCTCACACTGGTGTGGGAGGGCAACGAGCTCTCCTGGGCCAGGAGCAGCTTCAGATGGACAGTGAGGAGCATGGAGGTGCTAGTGAAGCTGTTCCCCCCAAGAACAAGCTGACACATCTGCACAAGTGCTTTCTGGTCCTTTCCATGTCGGGACCAAGGTGACAGTGGCTCAAGGCACCTACAGCTGCAGAGCTTTTCCTGGCAGCCGTGGGTGCAGGGCATTCCTGGGGATGTCTGGGGCTCCAGGCAGTGGCCTCTTTCTGGGGACTCCAGTGCATCCTGGTACTTCCAGTTTCTGACCTCTGCTCTCCATCGTCATGTGCTCTGCTTTCCCAGACTTGCCATTGTTCTGCCATGTTTCTGCCACCACTTCTGTCTTTGAAAAAAAAGCCCATTTCTGTACCTGGTGAGTGCTGGTGGGAAGAGTTGGGAACTGCAGGCATCTGGTGCTTTGTGTAACAGCAAGATATTGTTCAGGGAATGAAGGGTTCCAGTGGGCAGACTAATGCTCCTTAATGAGCAGAGCCTCATCGCTGGAATTGTGTTTGCCACATTTAGCCAGTGCAGAAATCTTTTTCTGGATGAAAAAGGCGAGATGAGCACAAAAAAAGCAGCCACAGCTGCAGCTCCACTGTGGAATTCACTCCCTCCCCAGAGCACTTGGCCGGGCTGTTATCACATGTGCTGTATTATTGGATTTCTCCAAAGTCTCCCTTTATCCTTATTAATGCTGTGAAAGTTGTAGCAAGGAGTGATATGATCTAACATTGGATAAAATCACAATTTGTCCTTCTTCTTGGTGTAAATGTAACAGGGCTTAACTGTACAAACAAATAAGCCTAAATAGAAACATTTGTGATGATAAATGGGCAAGGAGAGCGCTCGCTGCAAGGTGAGAGATGACAGCGCCTGTGAACAGAATGGAGAATCTCACTGCTTCAGGGTCAGTCTCAGGCAGCCTCAAGGTCAGCCCTGCCGGCTCTCCCTCCTCCTCCTCCTCCTCCCTGTGGTGAGGCAGACATCCCCACACCTCTCACTCCTGGCTGCCACAGTGAGCATGGCCAGGGTGGTTGGGCTGTGCCACGTTCGGGGCACGGTTCAGTCCCAGCAGCTGCTTGGCAGGCACTGGTGAGACTGAGCCCATTCACCACTGGGAGGGCTGACCCTCATGAGGAGAGGGAAGACCACTAAAGGATATTGCTGAGCAGGGTCCTGGGCAGTGCCTGGGCAGGGCTGAGGGGGGCTGAGGGGCTCCTGGGCAGTGCGTGGTGACAGAGTGGGCAGTGGAGCGGCTGGAGGAGCGGGCAGAGTGCCCCCGGGTGAGCTGTGCCGTGGCAGCCGAGCGCAGCACACGGGCTGACCCTGTGCCCCCGTCACAGCGCGGGAGCGGCGGGTAATGAGGCCCCGTGCGGATATTGATATGACAGAACAAAAGGCCAAGGTGCAGTAAGGACAGCAATCCGCAGGTCTCAGTCCATTTGTTTTTCACACCAAATCCATCACAGTAATGGGTCACCTTTCCGTGGCAGCTCATGATTACCTGCTTACCGGGCAGTGCGGCAGGTGGGTGACTGGCCGGGCCAGCAGGGAATAGGTGCGGGGCCTCTCCCACCGCTCCCGGGATTTATGGTGGGTCAGCGCCGCACGCTTCCCTGATAGATCGAGTGGATTGGAGTTTATTTGGGTCACAGTGATCAGCAGTGTTTGCTGTGACAAAAGACTGATGAGGAGAGATCCGGGGAGATGCCTGGGCAGCAGTGGAGGGGCACCTGGCAGTGAGGTGCCCTGGGGTGTCGGCAGGAGGGGAGCTGGGCTGCCTCTGCTGCCACTGCCCCTTGGCCATCTCTCACTGAACTGCCCCTGTCCTCACTCTCAGCAGCAGCACCTGGTGCAGTGAAGGTGTGGAGGGTGTCTTCTGCCACAGCACACCCTCCCAAATCCCCTTCATCCCAGGACTGCAGCCCTCACACTGTCCACCCTCCTCCTGCTCTGGCAGCTCAGGGCACGGTGAACATCTGCCTTCGGGCAGCAGCTCTGGCCCCCGTGCCCCAGTGCCGTGGGGGGCAGGACTGAGCCCCTGGGGTGTCAGCCCAGCAGCTGCGCCAGGCGCCACTGAGAGGAAAAATGTTCCTTCTGCAGCGTCCTGCTCACACATGTTCCTGTTTAATATTCATGCACCAAAATGAGACAAGTGCTTAATGAGATCAGCCATGAGTTTCATTTGAACTCTGCCAGCAAAGGAGTCCTCAAAATTGCTCTGCAGTGGATGTGCTAAAAAGTTTAATACTTGCAGGCTGATGACCTCTGCGGGGGCCTTGGCGGCGCTGGGGAGGAGAGGGAGGTGGAAATTAGAGCTTATTAAAAACTGTCCCTCCATGTGCTTCAGTGGAGGTGTAAGCGGGTTTGGCGGGATCATGGGGAGGGCACAGGCTGCTCCACAGGTTCCCATCCTCTCCTTTCAGGTGGATGCTATCAGGGAACACATGAACAGCAGCTAAACAATGCTCATTATTTCCACACATAGGAAAACCCAGCCTCAGAAAACAGAGCTAAATCTCCCAACATCTTAAGGGATGGAAGCCATCTGTGATAAGGAGGGTTGCCTTTCAAAGATAAGGAAAAAAATTGAAATGTATTATACATAAATGGCTTCAGGCAATGAATCACTCCACAGCGTCCTCGCTGCTGGATTGTGGTCATCACAAAGAAAATAGTAATAATGATAGTAACAATAATTAATACTGTGGGTGCTTAGTGCTGCTCCTGGCTGGAGGCCCCTCTGCCAGATCTCAGAGACTGGGCCTGGAACAGTAAACATACATTTATGGTAATTTTATTTGAACTCTTGAGAATACGTCCCACACCACTATGATTTGATGGCTTATTAAACCCTGCAGGGTACCTTCTCAGGATGGGAGTGCTAGGAGCAGTCAGAGGGAGAGAGAGAGCCATCAGCAGGGACCAGCATCATTTCCCTCCTAATTAAAAGTCAAAATGTCATCTAGGTTTTTGTATTGTAATTGCAATGGTCATTGCAAAGACACCATGAAATCTGGCTGCATTAGCACTTCTTTGGGGGGAGGTCTGTTGGATGAAGATGTATTGAAGGACTCGTTCTGGCATTCTTCTTGTACAAGTCCAGGCTTTAAGTGCAGTAAATGAGCCCCCCGCCAGGAGCTCACCTCACCTCTGGGCCCCCCCTTCCCCAACTGTATCAGGGGACTTGAATGGAAAAAAAAAAATCATACATTCCAACCCTAAATGATACCAGTAAGTTTGTGCAAGCTTATGTAAATCACACAAAAAGTGACAAGTTTTCCTATTAAAAGATAATTGTAATCAGGGTGCTGGACGTGCCGTGCACTGATGATTGGAGATAGACGGGCAGCGTGAAAAGATGGATCGTTTTAATTTGCACCAATTAAATTGAAGTTCATGGGATCATCTTCTTCAATCTTCATGAATACTTTATTTTCTGGCTGCTATGGAGCTATTAAAAAGAATGATTGAGCCAAGAGCTAGGCATAGTATATTTTATGAAATATCACCTTTAAAGAATTTGAGTGCGCCATTTTCATAATGAGTTTTCTAGTACCTAATACCCTTCTATATTACTACATTTTTAAAGTGGATTGATCTGGAAAGTGCAGAAAGTGCAGGTAATGATACATTTTGCTAGGATAAGGTGGCTGATAATGTATCATGTTACTGCTCTGAGAATAATAGATTGCCTTGTGTTTGAGATGTGGCATTCTTATTTTGGTGCTTGCCTTGTGCAGACAAGGGGAGTCCTCTCTGTCTCTGGAAAAAAAATGTTTAATTGTTTGTGCAATTTTCTTCTTGTTTCTTCTATGTCTTTTCCGTATAGTTGGTGACCTCAGAAACAGATTTCTGAGGTTTGAGGGAGGCTGTTCTCAGGTATGCATTTGTCTTGATGGATGTTGTTAGAACAGAACAGCATGTAGGAGACAACACACTATGGGAGATAAAGAAATACACAACCCTATATTATTTACCAGTGCCTCACATTCTCTTCCCAAGAGAAATGAGTGATGATAGTTTCAAAGGGATAAGTCAATGAGAAGGGTGGTCATCTCTCACTCACAACTGCCAAAAAGACCCCAAGTCTCACTATTTCATGCACAGACAAATCAAAACCTTAATGGGAAATGGGAGGTGCTCAGCTGTGTGCAAGATTTGAGCCTGCCCTGTGGTTTTTAGCCAGCTTTTGTGACTGTGGAATCTCTTCCAAGGAGCCTCTAGACCCGTGGCTGTGCCGTTCTCACCCAGTGCTCTCCACTCTGAGCTGGAGCAGCTCGTGGCTGTGGGCACCAATGCCCACCTGGGAAAACCGGCCAGAAATTCCTGAGCACTAGGAAGAACCCAGAGTACCTGCCAAGGCAGGGGTTGGTACCAGTCTGGTGGTTGCTCTGGTATTTGTAAATATCTCACTTTGAAGTTATACTGGATAAAATGTGAACAAATGCACAGGAGGCCACGGTTCCTTCAGTGCCTGCAGGATCAGAGTTGGGGTTTGGTTCTATCTCTGAGGGGCTGGGAGGTGCCACCCTCGAAGGACTTGCTAATGGGGTCGGCAGGGACTGGACTGCCCAGCTCGCAGTGGGGCAGGAGGCAGTGAGTGCATCCCACCAGGACAGCTGCTGCTCACCCTGCTGGTCCCAATTCCCAGGGGGGCATCCTCAGTGCTGCAAGCCACAGCAACATGATGCCGTCTCTCTCTACATAGGTTTAAGCAACAGCAATCATAATTAACCCTGCTAATTAATCAGGGCATAACATATTAATTGCTAGCACACAAGGCTCCAATTGAGCAGGTGCTGTGTGGGTCTCTAATAGGATAATGAAGTGACGAGCCGTGCCACGTGCAGCAGAGTGAGCATCACTTGGGGAGATGGGCTTGGCAGACCCTGCACTCAGCCAAAAACGCTGCCCCTCAGTGCCACTACCTGCAAACAGGTCAGTGGAGTTTGGGGGCCATGGGGTGTGAGCCAGAAAGGGAGGTGGGAAGGTGGGTGCCATGGCTGCCCACCCCCAGCATCACGTGTTGGGAGCTACTGGTGGAAGGGTCTTGGGAGCACTGGAAGATGAGGGCCAGGACTAGCCCTGTGGTGTGTGGGGAGCCACAGTTCAGCATTCAACACATGGGATGTGAGACTCAGCAGCAGACAACCAGTGATGTTCCCTGGTGGTGCTGGAGCCAGGCCAGTCGGTCCCATCCCCTGTGCCTTCCCTGCACAGCTCATCCCACGGGGGCACACGGGGTCTGCTTTGTCCTTTGCTGCACCTGAGCACTGCAGGTAGAGGAAGGCTTCAGCCAGCCCTGATACTTGAGGTTCATCAGACATTTTTTCTTTATTTTTTTTTCCCCACTTAGAATGCTCACAAGGAAGCACTAGAGGAAAATGGAAACTACTGAACTTCAGGCACCTTATAGACACATTCTGTTGTCAGACCTACATCAGTTGCCTACTGCAGTCTGCTGTTAAAAACCTGCAAATATTTGGCCATGAGTTACTCAAATATTACTATTTACAGCAAGTTGGCTTTTCTTGGAGGGAGGAGGGGGGAGTGGGGAATCACTTAGTTTGGTTTCGTTTTTTATTGTTTTTCCTATTAGGAAAACAAACAAACGACAGGACAGAAATAATTGTTGCCACATACTACAAATATTTTGGTGTGGCAGCAGAAATTCCCCGGCCCTGCAGAGCCCTGTGCAGAGCCCACTGGCCACAAACCAGCAGCACAGCCAGGCTGGCCAGGATGAGCACAGTGGCAGCCCACACTGCACAGGGCACTGGGCACCAGCTTGGGGACCCAGTGGTGGCACTGGGCAGTGTAAAACCAGGGCCAACCTCGTGCTGCTCTGGGCTCAGCACTCTCTCCTCATACAAGACCCCCCTCTCCTGCTTCCCCAGGCACAACTTGCACCTGAAGCCCCTTGTTCTCCTGCAGCAGCAGCAGCAGGACAGGGATGGGGGTCCTGCTCCTGCCCCCTCCCAGGGCAGCACTGCAGCTGCTCAGGAGCCCCCTGGGACCTGGCAGCCCTTGTAATGCTCCTGCTCCACACACACAGGCTTGGCCTCAGCTCTGCATTCAGTTTTCTCTGCATTTTGTTCCTCACGAATCCAGGTATCTCTGTGCTTTTGCACCAGCTGACTGAGCTGGTCTTTATAAATTTAATCTTTGTCTGGACTTGGCAGCACAGTGCAGTGCAGCCCCAGCCTGGATGCAGAGCTCACAGCAGCAGGAATAAGATGTGCTGGCTCCAGTGGGGACCATCCCACTGCTGTGAATCCTGGAGGAGAAGCTGTTTGCAGTGACCAGGGACCCCATTGCCAGAGGTGGGGACTGCAGCTCTTCTGTCTCCTCATCAGGACTGGGCAGGAGATCCAGAAGCCACCCTCAGCTCTGTCCTGCACATCCATAAGAGTTAAAACCATTTAATTTAGGGCAAGAGCATTCACTGCATTGCACAGGACCCTCCGTGATCTCCTTCGCCATTGTTTAGTTTAATTGTCCTAAAATTGGCAATAGATTAAAAGAAAATAATTATCCCTAATTATGTCAATTAAATGGCTAATTCATTAACGAGCTTAACATCCTTTACTTGGACCATCTCTGCTAGGCAAGACTGTGCTTCCAAGAGGAGACGCCAGGCACACGCTGCATCCTGTGCAGACCCAGTTGCATCGTGTTTAGCGTGAGCTGCAGGAACAAAATCCCCTCATTATTCAGATGACAGAACAAAACTATAAATAGTGGATCGCAATTAAAATCAGAACAATTACTCCTTATCCGTTATGCTGCCTTTTGCACAATAGCAGCCTATAAAAGGAAAAAGCACCGTCCTTTTAGATCTCTCTCTCTCTCCCTCTCTCTCCCCTTATCCAGAACTGTAGCTGGCTTGCTAATTAGGAGGCTTTTGAATTAGATTATTTGCATGTCTGAACAGGGCTAGGGTATTAAACATCCCCGAGGACATACTATAATAACCTCTTCAGTGGCTTTTAGGATCCCTAAGGAACCAGGAACTCTGAAAAAAACTCCAAAAGGAGGGAAAGTGCATAACGATTTCATCCAATTAGGTATGGATTAGTCGGCTTGGTGTCTTTGAATCCTGCTTGCCAGGAGAAGGTGTTCTCCTCTAGGAACATTTGACAAAATCATCAGGGAAATTATAATGCAGTACCTAAATGAAATCGCAATACTTTAGTTTCTCCTCCAAGAAAAAATAAACTACAAAATCAATACAGTGGTGTATAAAGCAAAAGAAATGCACCAGTCACTTTATTGCCTGGCTGCGAGCACAGCCCTGTGTTTACAGCATCCGTGAGCGACTGTCAAAGTCAGGCTCCTAAGGACAAAGCTGCTGCTGCTGGGATTGGCTACAGCCAATTTTAATTTTTAAATACCACTGGTATTATTCTCTTCCTAATGGCTTTCCACACTCTTCCAGTTTTAAGAAATCACCAGCCCATTTATATTTAACAAGACAATTAAGCTGCCCGGGCTCTGCAGTGCGGGTGGGACCGGGCAGACCCCCCTGTGCTGGGGCTGCTGCCTCTGCCAGGCTGCCAGTCCTGGGGCCCCCCTGCACCCCCCCCCCCACGGCCAGACCTGCCCCAGGGCACCCGAGCCAGCCCAGCAGGAGGAGAGGGCAGTGCAGGAGGAAAGGGGTTTGCATTGATTTTCCTCCTTTTTTCTTTTTCTTTTTTTTTAAAGTGCTGAGATCTAATTTGGAGGCAGTGGAACTGGAGCTTCATGAGAAGTATGATTATTACAAACTGCCTGTGGAGGTGAGCCATGCTGATAAGACTGCACCTGCGGGGACCACTCTGTGTCACCTCTCCACATTGCATCCCACTGCCTGCATTGGAAGCCTGAATATTGGTGCCTAATTGGAATGGATTTCCAGAAAGGCAATAAGGGAAACTATCTAGAAAACTGAACATGCAGCACTAAGCTTTATAAATCCTAAAACACGTGGATAAATTGCCCACGTTGGGCAGTGTAAAACCAGGGCAGTACAGTCAGAGATTGGGTTTGCATACCTGGAGCCCCAGTGTTCAAGCATCACTGCCACAGCCTCCCCTTACCCAAAGCAATCCCTTCACGTAACAGGAAGGGATTCCTGACTGCCAGCTGTACAGGGGTTCTCTTCCTATGGCTTTCTCTTGGCCATCAATATTTAGCTGAGGTCTCCCGTGGTCCCTCTGTGAGGAACACCCTCCACCTCAGGTGAAAACCTCAATCCTTATATTTTGAATTTCCATCTTTGAAGTCCCATCACTGTCTCCTGTTCTCGTGCTGGGGAGGGCAGTGAGGGCAGGTCCTGGTTTTGCCTGTCCTGATCATACCCACCATCATTTCACACTCTTCAGATCAAGCTCCCAAGCCCCTGGGTCGCCCACCCTCTGCTCTGGGCTCAGTCCATCCTCACAGTGCCTTTTTGAGACACACGCTGCACACCAGCACAACAGGCATCCACCGTACCCACAGGAGCCCCACCACCTATTTTAATATTTTCTCTTCTCATTCCCATCCCCCAAGCCCCTGACATCTCATTTGCCATTTGGCTTTGGACACACGTTGTTCAAGGTCTGCTCAATGACCAGCTTTCCAGATTGGTCAGTTATATGCTGGGGAAATTCTGGGTTTTAGAGCACTCATATTCATCAACATCAGCCTTCACTAGCTATCGTGTCACTCATCCTTCTGCTTTGGCCAAATTTCTCTGAATTTCTTTCATCTTTTCTGAATTTAACTAATCTATACCACCGTTTCCTTTTCCAGGTTAGTAATTAATATATTAATGCCATTAGATTGAGTGTGTAACCATGTAGCATACTGTTAGGGACCTTTACATTGATTAATAAAAGACTATCTCCCACTTTTGTTTCCTTCCTCTTAGTCCATCTTATTGATTCATAATGTTACTGTATCTCTTACCCCCATTTTTATCTTGTTTCCTAAGAAATCCTGTGGGAAGACCTCATTAAAAGCCTTTTGAAAGTCTAAAAATATGTCAAGATATTCTCTTTTATCCATTTATATATTGGTAGGTTCAAAGTATTCTAACAGATTAATGAGACATGATTTTCCACAGCAGAAACTGTGTTGATTGGATGTGATCTTCAAGGTATTTTATCATTCTATATTTAATAAATGTTTAAACCATTTTGCCAGATACCTGTGTGAAGCTGAATAGTGTCTAATATCCTGGATAACACTTAGAGTCTTTTAAAAATGT
>NW_016690208.1:6841822-6861822 GCF_001604755.1 Lepidothrix coronata
GATAAAACCTCTCTGCTTTTCTTCCAGGAAGGGAAAACAGTGCAAACGTTGCTGCCATATTCGTGTTTTTCCTTAAATGCAGTGAACATCTCAATATGTGGCCTTTTATTTCCTCTCAAATCAGCTCTGGGATGAGACACAGTGGACATGGAATGAACTGTCCATTTGTCCTCTCCCATATCCACACAACTGCAGTCCCAGGGGGATTCCACGCCTGGGACAGAGCTGAGGGTCTCCGGGCTGGGAGCAGTGACCATCCCACAGTGATCTTCCCTTTCCACCACACTGACTGACCCAGGTCCCCTCTGCAGAGCCACCATTTAAACTTTGGTGCTTTCCACTGCTTCGGAGTCTGCTCATTTTTCCATGAGTGTTCATAAGAAATCTCTAACGTTCCCCTGTGTTATTATTTCACTCTACAGATTAGCTTGTCAAAGTTTGCAGATTGAAACCATAAACCACTTTTTACTTCTCTGTTGGAGAACAGTTCATTTCTTTAGAATAAATACTCTCTTAATTGCAACCCACTGCTTGTTAGAAAACAAATTACTGGGAAATTATTTGTCCTTTCAGTTGCTTATGTCTTTATGAAAAGGGAACTTCTCACACAGCTCCCTGCAGGCTTGGCCCTTCCCAAGGGACAGGCACAGGGACAAGGCCCCTTCCAGCTCCTGCTGGCAGAGCTGATTCTGGTGGGACCCACTGGGAAGGGCCATCAGCTGGAGGTGATGTTGTGTTCCTGGCCAAGGCAAAGGGAGAAGCTGAGGTAGTTCCCAGAGAAACCTTTGAGTTGAGATAATTTTAAGTTGAGACAACCCCAAAGAGCAGCTCCAGTGTGCCCTCCTGGCACTGCCTTCCCCTGCACTGCAGAGCCCTGCTGCCCACCCCACCCCCAGGGTGCTAATCACTGCCTTTGTCCCAATTCTGTTTTCAACTATTGAAACTACCAAGAACTAACAAATCAACCCAGCTCCATCTACAGCCAGGGTGTGTAGTGAAAATGAAGCATCAGAGCCTGTGTATGCCATGTGTTCCTGAGCTCAGAACACCCCAGTGCTGCCCCAAAATTTTGACATAAATGGAGTCTGAGACAGGCCTGTTAAATAGGTAAGCAGGAGATTAAAAAAAGGGAAAAAGAATGAAAGTTCCCTGCAGCCTAATCACATCTCTTAGGGAAATTCCTGCACCAACCCAGCCGTGAAGCCGGCACAAATCGATGTGGCCCAGGGGATCAACATTTTACATATATATAAAAAATTGTAAACATCTTTTATGTATGCAATGTAATAACTACACTCAGCATCATGGGCTCTAAAAGCAAATGTTATGGGCAGTTGTATTGCAGTAAAGTGGTTAAATGGGAAAGCTTTGAAGGGTTGATAATTTGTACTCTTTTCTTTACTGAACCAACTTATTCTTGTCTGAGGATGACAAATTCAAACACTCTTCTGTAGGAAGAAGTTTTCATTCATCAGGATTTTTTCCCCCACCCTTTCTATTTTCTGCCACTTTTCAAGTTCAAGAAGTCAGTTACAGCTCTGATTATGAAAATGGGGTGTAGACGTAGGTGAGGCAGCAAAACATTCCCAGTTTGGGGGCCCAGAGCCTGCAACAATGGAGCACAGGGTCCTTCAGAGGGATGTCAGGGACAGGAGTCACCAGTGTCCATCTCAACTACTGACCAGCTGCACCCTGAAGCCTCCCCCAGTCTGGTTTGGGGTGTTCTTGTATTTCTTGTATTTCTCCAGATTTACACACAAAAAAATGGTCCCTAAAATCATCGGACATTACTCTGCACATCTGATAGCTGTAAAACACTGTCTGTGAAAATATAAATGAATATTTAAAAAATTTATTAACCAATAAAATTAACAATCAAATATTATTTCTGACTCACAAATAAAGCCTGTGGTGTGGGTTTGCACCGTGCCACGCTAATTAGCGCAGCAGGAGAATTCCCCAGGGCCATGTCACTGCTCCTTCCAGACCGAAAATCAAAGCAAAGCTCTGAGCCTACTGCACTAAATGGACAGTAAATAACACATTCTCAGCCTTTAATTATTTAGCAAGCACAGCAGTGACCCAGGATGTTGTAAAATATGTACCAAGATACT
This sequence comes from Lepidothrix coronata, assembly GCF_001604755.1. Classification (NCBI taxonomy): domain Eukaryota; kingdom Metazoa; phylum Chordata; class Aves; order Passeriformes; family Pipridae; genus Lepidothrix; species Lepidothrix coronata. Next base: position 6,843,937 of record NW_016690208.1, read on the forward strand.
GTGTGGGAATGCAGCGCTGTTGCAGGTGGGATTTGTGGCACTGGAGACACAAGTTCTCACTGTATTCCAGGGGACTGCAGCTCTGTCCTTGCTGTGTGTCTGAGGGGCCACAGCTCCTTCCCAGGGATAAGGCAGGACAAAAATTTTTTGCAAATTTTGGTATTAATATTTTGTAAAGTTGGTATTAATATTTTGTAAAGTGTTGGGATGTCTGAAGAGCAACTGTCTTAGAATTTATTTCCAATTGCTCTATCAGAGGATTTTTAAGCATGACGTGATTTACACAAAAATAGGAAATCAGCTTCCTAATTCTTAAACCAGCAGCTCTGCCCAATCCTTCCTTGAGTGTACAGTGCACAGTGCAAAAGTACTGTCTGGCACCAAGTGTGCTTCACGTTTAAAACCCCCAACTGTGACGAATTGGAAAGAAAAGCTTCCCCATATTACAGACTTTAGAAACGTTTATTAACAATTTGATAATACTGTATGTGGAGGCTTCACGCTCCTCCAATGACTCCTTAGCTGAGAGCAGAATGATTTCACCCTACTTGCTTTTAACTCCCTTGCATTTATCTTGCCTGAATGTCTCCACTGGATATTGTTTACTCTTTGGATTAGTAAACTCAGGATTAATTCCACTGTTTATTGCTGAAAGTGGCAGTAAATCCAGCATCAGGGAGAGTCAGGAATCTGCTTAGCTGTGCTGCATGACCCTTTCACTGGCAATAAAAACACCCTCCCAGCACGGAGGGACAGAGCACTCGGAAGCAGAGCCCGTGTCATTAGGGTATGTACAGGAGCTGGTGCTTAGCCCTTCTTTTCATTAGGTATTACAGATGCTGTAGGAATTTTGGTATCACTTGAGGGAAAATATAATAAAAGGACAAAGAAAGCTCTCCCTGTGAGCCAGCATGTCCCAATGTCCCAGCCTGTCCTGGTGTCCCATCCTACAGCAGTGAGAAGCAGGGGCTAAAACCAGTCCTCAGCACAACCTGAGACTTCTTTTGCTCTGGAATCCTGGTGCCTCAGGCAGGGAGGAGGCAGTGAGGGTTAAAGCATGGTGCCTGCCTCTTCTCCAGCTCCCTGCCATGAGCAGGGCTGTTTTTTTCCTATTAAATCAGCAAAGAGGAATGTGGGGCCAGGAGCTGAGCAGAGCTGGTTGGAAAGGTTACCTAAGTGAACCACGCAATTTTTTTCTCTCAACTTTGTTCCATCTTAAGGTAAAAGGTTCATGCAGAGGGCTATAAATTCCTGTCACATTTTGTTGTAATCTCTCTATGGTTTTATTACTTAAAATGCTGCACTCTCGAGACGGGGAATTTTCCAGGGGTTTGAGGCTGACACGGAGCCACATTTATATTGTGCTGAAGCTCCTCTGGAGTCTCCTTGAGACATGTGGCCGGCAAGCCCGGCGTGAAGGCCTTATCAGTCACTCCACCATGGAGTCAGCCCATGAATTATACGGGGAATGGAGGTGGCTCTGTGCGAGCGGGATTGCGGGGCCGCCGGGTGACAATAAACATGTCCCGGGAATGTGTCCTCCATCACTCAAGTTCAGATAGCAGATCTGGACCTTAACTACAGCTCCCCATCTCTAAATCTCCCTGTGACCTGAGCGGGAGATGGAGGTGAGTCTCAAGGATATCTGTCTGCAGGGAACTCGCAGAGGAAGTTTATAACCCGCGTGTGCTGCAGACGCCGCCGCTCCCAGCACCGCTCCCAGCACCGCTCCCAGCACCGGAGCAGAGCGCTGGCTCTGGCCAGGAAGTGGAGCCAGGAATACTGGGACACAGGGGGAGTCCTGCAAAACCTTCCAATGCTGGCAGAAGGTGTGAAACATCTCCTCGTGGCTTCTGCCTCCACAAACACACGTGTGGAACGGAGCGGGGAGCGCAGGGGTGACGACCGGGGGCCATGGGGCTCCCCGTGCTCAGAGACTGCAGCTCCTGGACCAGCAGAACCAGGTGCTTCTGCAGTGCCAAGATATCCCAGAGGGAATTGTTCTCCATCCCGGACTCCCTTGTGCAGGTGACTGGCAGTTCGGAGTGTCAAGCCTGAGGATGAATCCCTGTGACATCCCAGCGCTCATCTCTGCATGAAAACCAAGCAAGGGCATGAGCCCGGGTGGCACCTGGCCCTTGGGCAGTGGCAGAGACCAAGTGGCTCCCACAGAGGCGAGAAATAAATCAATTAAGCCTGTTCCTAAATTAAATAATAAGAAGAAAGAGTCTAAATGCAAAGTGTTAATGAAGTAATGAAGGAAAGCGGCATGCTCAGTGCCACAGCTAAATACAGCCATTAAAATCCATAACCTCTGTAAAATTTGTGATAAAATTACAATTTAATTTTATAAAGATAATTTATTAACTAATACCTCATTGCACATGTTAATTGCTTGTGCTTAAATAATAGTAATCTTGATTGCTCTGTGGTCATTAAACTTTTTTTTTACATACTGTTTAACTGACCGTTTTGTATGTGGTTTGGGGAGAAAAAAGTAATTATTGAAGTCTAAAGCACTGAGTTAATTTCTAATGAAAGGATAATTTTATTCCAATGATTTTACATTTAATTAACTAAAGCTACATGCAATGTGAAGTTCTAAGGCAGTGCTGATTCATCTGTGCACTGGACAGGAGGCGTGTGACTGCCCCAGTTCCAGTGGGCACCAGCAGTGGGAATGAGGGGATGGAGCAACCCCACAAAGCGAGGCTGAGGAATTGTGTGTGTTTTTGTGCTGTGCTGACATGGAGGTTGGAGCTGAACTGGGAAGGGGTGTGGTAACAAATCTGGGCTCTGTGAAGTGGCCACCATTCTCACCCTGAGGATTTCTGCACTGTAGGAATTATGGGATGAGAATGGGAGGAGGTGGGATGGTGAGTGTAATACTGCAGTTTGGAAAAAGCTGGAAAGCTGGGAAGAAACACTTTGGGTTAAATAAAAAATTGATTACGGAGATGGATGAAGAAAAAGGACAAAACCAGACAGAAAATCATGCTTTTGTCAGTCTGAAAGTGTTTAGTTTGATACATTCACCACCTTTCACTTTTGGTTCAGGTCAGTTTTTGCATGTAAAAGTTCTCTTCAATACAAAATGCCAGAAAATTCCCTAAAAGAAGCACTGAACTGCAAGTAGTCAAGAGCAAACAGCGGCACTTTTTACATCACTCCCACCCTGTTCACTTTACATTTGCTGCCAGCTCACCTGTTCCCACACGTGCGTGGGTGCTGGGACACGTGGCTCTGCCAGTGCCACTGTGGCTCTCCCGGCAGGGCGGGCACGGGCTGGGCACTGCGGGGCAGCCGGCGAGCAGCGCTCCATCGGTTATCCGCCCTGTCGTGTAGGTGTTCCCGTGCTGCAGGGGAAATGCTTGTCAGGGTATTGATAAACAACAGATCTGTGTCAGTGCAGATGCCTTTTTAATGGCGTGTCCTGAGGTGCAGACATTAGGGTTATATCCTCCTGCCTCCCAGCCCTCCGCACAGCAATCACTCCTCCTCAAGCAGAGCGAGGGCTGCCACCGCCCCTGCTTCCCCGCCTTATTAATGCATCTCCCTCTCACTAATGCAGACAAGGAAAGACAAATCTGGAGCCCCACGTGGACAGGGGGACTGTGAGGGGACCAGGGGCTGCACAGTGCAAAATAAAAGTTCAGATTCTGTTGTGGCCCTGGCACCAGGGCACAGGAACCCAACACACACCTACAGCAGCACCACGGCAAAACCCAGCCCAGACCACGGGTAGGACTGGCACAGGCTCCTCTGCTCTGCAAAGCTCCTGACATTCCCACCTCCTGAGAGGGAGCCTGGGATTTGGAGGTTTTTGGGATACTGCTAAAATCCTTATTAGCTGAATGAAGGACTATCCATGAGAAACACCAATCTGTCTTGAAGGGCTATTTAAGTCTTTTGAAATCCTTGTGATGATGGGGGAGAGCCCGGTGTGGGCACAGCCCACAGCAGTGCCAGGGCACAGCTGCACTCTGCCTCCCCTGGGATCCCCCTGGGATCCCCCAACAATGCTGCTGCTCCTGGGGTATCTCCCTGGCCAGGGGCCCCTTGCCCTGAGAGCAGCCTGTCCTCTGGGGCCGCATTGCAGGACAATTCACTCTTGACATGAGTGTACCCTGATGACTTAATTATTTATGAGGGATGTTTTGTCCTGGATTTACAACTAATGCAAACAGATGTTGCCAGAACAAGGTGGCTCTTTTTGCTGGATCACAAGGAAACCAGGAACCTTGCCACACTGTGTATCAACTCTGCAAAATGTTGTGATTCTTTGAGAAAAATCTCTCTTAGCTATGGTTTGCAGGATTTAATATTCTGCCCATTAGCAGAACCAAGCACCACCCTTAGAGCACACATGCAAATAGCAGAGGAGAACAGAGGAAGACAATAAAACTGGAAGCAGCCTTTGGAAGGGCAAATAAATAATTGGATTGCAATGTGAAAGTGTTTTCCAGTTTGATGGGCATTTCCTTTTCACTGAAAATACACCAGGCTGAATGGCTCAGTGGGTCCTGCACACCTCGGAATGGGCCCGGCCAGCTTGTGCTCTCGATAACAGTGGGTATCATGGAGGTACATAAAAACATAGTTTATTGTTAAATTAAGTGTCCTGTTCTTGAAAACAACCCTTAAATTTAACATTCCAAGGCTGCTGCTGTTTATTTGCACTCTCGGAGCACTCACAGTGCTGTCCACTCAACTACTTGAGAAATACATTGTAATAAAAATAAATGGACAGTTTGGGTTTCTCTAAAATTAAAACAGAATATACAGCAGCCTTGCACTCCTGCCTTGCACTGAGGTAGCCTGTGATAAAGTCACATTGTGTCAGAGATGGCAAATTATGCCTGCTAATTACTTACTGGAATTTCAGATTTGTCCTTACCATAATTAAAAAGGTGTCACTTTATTAGAATAGGGCTGGAATGATGGGGCTTGGAGCAGTGGAGGAGATTTCTGGTTAGAGATAATTACCAGTGATGTATTCCTTTCCCTCACTGCCGTTTTTGCTGCATTCCCCCCATTACTGTGTAATGGATGGCTGGCACGGCTGCCCGGGAGCTCAGTGTGGGGAGCACCCGCCCAAGGGGCTTCCACCGCCAGCCCCCACCCTGCTGGCACAGGGCAGGCCCAGCTGTGTGTGCTGGTCACATCCCCACTGATTTTACTGAGGCTTCATCTGGGCATACAGCGACAGAGAGGGCGAGACGGGGTCAGTCCTGTTTCAGGGTGCCCCCTCTGCCCATGGGGTCACTCCAGAATTTCCCAGGCAAGCTTCCAGACGCTGTCCTGCAATGCCTGCTGCTCCCCAGGGCCCCTGTGCCCTGGAGACCCCGAAGGGGCCGCTGTGCCCCCCACCCCCTCCTGTCCCCCTCCTGTCCCCTGGCAGCTCCCACAGCGAGGGCCGGTCCCAGCCCCACACTGAGCTCAGACAGACACACCATTTATATGCATCGAAATATCCCTCTGTTGGCAGAAGAGACTTGAACCTGTCGAGGGCAAACTCGAGTCTCTTCCAGGGCCTGGCAAAAGAAAATAGCAGCATTTAACCGCGATGAAAGTCACAGCGCAAACAGGGATGCAGGGAGAATAATTGCATGGCTGGAGTGCCTGGCTCCATGTTATCATTACACATTGGATTCCTGGTCTGTAAGTACAGGGATGGCGTGAACCCCCGCAGAAGATGAAGGTTATAAAAGAGGCATTACTGGGAAAGGTCAGCAGGCTATTCAAACATGGAGCAGTTGCAATCCGCAGATTCAATACCCAAAGCTATTTGCAGGGCTTGGAGAGGCAGGAGGAGTGGGAGAGGCAGACACTCACCCACTTGCTACAGGAACAGGGAGGCTCCTTGTGCAGCAAACTCACGAGCAGGCAGAGGGAGGATGTGTGTCTGTTCAGCCCTGATTGCCTGCGGGCCTCACCGGCAGTGCCCTTTGCCCCAGGGGTGCCAGCAGTGCCCTTTGCCACCAGCACCACACAAAACTCCTGCAGCCACGCCTGGAAATAACCAGGCCAAGCACAAAGGGCAAGGCAGGTCTTCTGTCTTGATCCCACCGAGATCTGGCTGCAGACTGTCATCAGTGGGATCTCTGATCCAACACATCTGGACAGTTAAAATGTCTTTTCCTTTCAGGAGAGACCTCCTTAGGCTGAGCACAGCACTGCAGCCCACTCGCTCCACGTCTGGGGTACCACAACACAACATTCCTGTGGCTGATGGAGAGACCCATCAGACTCCACATTTTTATAAAAGATGGTTTGGTTAGTTCATGAGGCACCATCATTATTGCCAAAGGGTTTTGCTCTCCAAGCCTGTGCTGAATATTGTATTACTTTGCCATGCTCAGAAACTAAAATTACAACAATTTAATTTTGAATATGGTGGCATTATTACCATTTGTATTTGCCATTTCATAAGACTTTTCATTTCAACTGCTTTGCTTTCCTGTCAAGAGGAAAAACCTTCAATCTATCGGCTTTTACCAGAGAGGGAACTGTGCTGGAGTGTAATGCAGTATTGTATATTTCTTCTCTAATGCTCTTTTGAACAAAATCATCTATTTCATCAACAGTATATCAGCGGTGACCAAAGACCATTAAATAATGCATCTCACTCAGGAGCAGTGGAGCAGGGAAAGGGCTCTGACCTGTTTTAAACCTTATTACTTTCTTGCATTATGCCCCTCACTGCAATCTTTTTGTTTAAGTGATTTCAGCTGAGGCGTTGCTTCCTGCCTTAAAACACACGGCAGACGTTATTGCTGAGCTGGTTGGACTCAGCCTCAGCATTTCCCATCCTACACCAAAACCAGCCTCTGTGTATGAAGCTTTGTTAACCTCACCAAACATACACCAGTACATGTATGTGTCAGGAGCTGGTGTGAATAACGCCCCTCTTTATTTTGGAACTCGCTGGCCGAGACTTTCCATTTCATTCAGACCTGTGGCTTTATCTTCCAGCAAAAGTTTGGTGCTTGCAATGAGAAAACCCAGGGCTGGTAAAGCAGGCAGGGAAATCAATCTGGAGCAGGATAGCCAAGCCAAAGCACACACAGTTGGAACAACCAGAGGAGGACTGTGCTGCAGACTGGGATGGGAGGTTTGAAGGGCTGGCTTCCCTGTGAGCCCTGTGCTGGCTGTGCCTGGGGGAGCTTGGTGGCACCAGCAGCCCCTGCCCGTGGAGAAGGCTCTGCCCAGCCACGACTACCACAGGCAATGCATCACGTTCCACGTTCTCCCCGGCAGATCCCACACCCAGGCGTGCTGTGCCCCACAGGGGCAGAGGGCTGGCCCCAGGCTGCAGAGTGTGGCCATCCCCACACTGTCGCTGCTCAGAAGTGAAGACCCCCAGGGCAAGTGGTGGTCTCTGCCTGCTGGTGGGCTCAGCCCAGCCCTGTGGTGCCCAGCACCACCTGCCCCTGCCTTGGCTGATCTCTGCTGAAGGATGTGAGGTGGCACAGGGACAGCTGACCCGGGCAGGAGGGGCAGCCCTGGTGGGGCACAGGGGGACCCACCTGCACTGTGCTCGTGGTTGGCACCAGGTGGCAGCTGGGCTGAGGTGCAGTGCTAACAGCTGGGGTGCAGCTTTGCCTCCCCCAGCCCTTGTGAAGCACTATCCCCCACCAGCCGGCGAGGGGAAAGCCTGAGAGACTTACAATTACATTTTCTCACTAGTCTAATGAGGTGAGAGACAGACAGAGGAGAGAGTTCCCTGGGCTAATTTTCCAGCCAGCAGCCACTGCATTGCTCCTGTACTGCGAGAGGCAGAGGGAGAAATGACTCTTCCAGATTAGAGGCTCTTGCTGAAGGCATTCCGGAGCATATTCCTCCAGGACACTACGGCAAAAAAATGGAGATGACAAACCATTTTACTACGTTCAGCTGGAATAAAGTAAGCCACAAATAGAACCATGTGGTGCTGGGGGTGCACTGATTGGGAGAGAGTACCTGGGGAGAGCAGGGAGTGGAGCCTGGCCTGAATCATTGCACACAGAGCTCTGCTCGAGTGAGGAAGGCAGCAAGTCAGCATCTGAACAGGGGGAGGAATTAGCTGTGAGAGCGAAGGAGCATTGCATTTGTCTCTCCAGCTAGTGAACAATTTGTTATCATGGAAATGTTAGCAATGGAACAGTCACTGCCTGGGGGAGCAGCACGGGGCTACAGAGGGCAGGTGCTGGAAGAGGAGGACTCTGCCTTCCTCCCAGAAACACTGGGTTCTTCAAACTGGAGAAACCCCGAGAAACCCTTCCTTGTACCTGCAGGGAACGTGGAGGGAGGGCCCCTTTCTTCATTCCTACTCTCCATGATCTTGTGCTGGATTCACATAAGCTCAACATTTGACTCTTTGGAGGTTCTCTGATGGCTTTAGTAGAGCCCAATGGTGTTGTGTGCTGCTTTCATATCCCTGGTTTCAGTACACCAAACACACTTCCAGCATACCCAAATGGACCTGAGAAACCTGAACCTCCTAATCCAAGTCAGGAAGAAGAGTCAATGAAATCCCTTTTCCATCATGACCACGTTCAGTGTGTTCACATACACATACATGTTCGTGGATGAGGAATGTTCCATCAACCAGTCCCCAAAAAAGACTGGAATGCTCCCATTTGCCTGACAAATCCAGCCAGTCTGATCTATCCTTAGCCATCCCCTGTAGTGTTTGGAGCTTGTAGTCAGTCCTGAATTCGTTTTAGGCTGAGATCAGGCCTTGGTTAAAAGTGTGTGTGCAGGAGGCACCCTTCCTTCTCTTTCTTATTCGAAAGGAGCTCCTTTAGAAAGCACTCTGTTGCTGTGCTCATGCAAACCAGGAAGAGATCTGTCAAATATCAAATACGAATTTTGTTGCTGAAGCTCTTGGAAAATTGACAGGTAGCATGCAAGCAAACATTAAATCAATAACAGTAAATTTCCCCTGGGAAACGTGTAGTGTTTTCTCATAAAAATCTTTAAATCCTTAAAGAACCCATGAAAGGTTTACACACCTCGTGTTGGTTAATCTGGTTACCTCTGCATTGCTCAGTGGCTGATCAGGGTGTAATACCCAGTGCTGATCACCCAGCAGTGAGTGTAACACCCACTGCCCCCGCGCTGATGTATTGTAGCTTTGTTAGTCACTGTGGCTCCTTGGTAAATTCATTTGGAGTCCTCCGGGGTTTTAAATCTCTCATTTGGCCAACAACGAGGTCTGAAAAGATTGCAGTTCATTTCGACCCACAGTGGATGGAAGGCTCATTTACTGGCTGCAGGCAACTCAATCAGGCCGGGCGCTGATGAGTGAGTGACTTGTTCAGACCGCTAGTCAATATGTGTCTGCTGTGATAGAATGTCAGCATCTGCTGCCTGCTCCTGTCTCCCACTGCTCTGGCTTTTTTCATTTGGCCTGATCAATGTTATTAAAAACACCTAGGAGTTCCTTAACTGCTCTGCCACTTGAGGCTTTTCTTTCTTCCTTTTTTTTTTAAATACAACTTTGTATTATCTGCAAACATGTGCAGATGATGTACGTGGATTGATTTTTTATACGAGTGTGTGGGATGGGGTGTGAGCATATGCTTCGGCACATGACTTGTGCACAGGAGATGGTTCTGCAGTTACAGCACTGGTTTGAGGTTTTTGTGTGTGTTGCCCTGAAGCAGCTCAGACTTAAAGCATTTGCAAACATCTGCTAATTATTATTTTCGAATAAAGCTTCAAATGTAAGCATGCAAAAAATAATACACCTTCTCTAAATTGAAGCAAGAATGCCCAAGTGGAATCAGTGACATGCTGTGGACACCCACACATTAAAAATCAGACTGCTGTTCCAAATAAAAGAGAGATAGAGCTTAGGTAAACAAGCAGAGGGTTAAAATCCCTTTACATGACAGGTCTGGAATATAAACATCATTTGCAGTGCCCTTGGCCAGCCCACCCAGTCCTGCCCAGCAATCCATTTCCTGGGGACTAATGACACACCATGGCACAGGAGGGTCAGCCACCAATTGCACAAAAAAAGGAAAACAGATACACCGCTAAAGGTTTCAATCTGTCTGCAGAATGTGCACGTTCCTGCAGGAGCTGCACCGTCCCGAGGTGCACGAAGGGGAATGCTGTGCCCTCTGGGCAGTCCCCAGGCTTTGCATTGTCCAGAAGAGAGGATGAAGGGACAATCACAGAGTCACAGAACCATTTTGGCTGGAAAACAGCTTTAAGATCATCAAGTCTGACCATTAACCCAGTGGCTCCAAGGTGCACCACGTGCCTTTGGCCACGCTAAAACAGAAGCACCACAGGGCCGGTGGCAGCGAGAGAAGATGGTCCCTCCTTATCCGTGAGGAAATCTTGCATGGCTGGAGTGTTTGTGGCTAGGTAACAACATCCACCCAACAAAACCAGCATGGCACTTGGCTTCCAGTGCTTGGCTAAGAGTCTGTGGGGAGCTCCAGGGGACATCAGCTGTGGGGATGCTCTCCTGCTCAGTTCATGCCATGGACAAGCAGTGGGGAATAGGAAAGTGCTTGAATGCTCCTTGTGACTGTCTCTCCTCCCTGCTCAAGAGCTAGACTGAACCCTGGGGTAATAAATACAGCTCCTTTTGATTTTACGAAGATCTTATTCCAGGCATCTTCTCCACCTAAAATCCTTTCTAAATGAGTGCTATGATCAAGAAAGCAAGGAAAAATACGGGGGATTTTATGCCAGATGACTGTAAAGGCTTTGAATGATAGAAACCTCTGCTGCCCCATCCATGTTTGCCCCATCAGTGGATTTTCCTCCTCCATCCTCCACAGACAGAAGATAGCAAAAATCTTGACCATCCTGTGCTGGCTAGCTTGCCCTGAGAAGAGTTTGCCACAGGACCTGGTGCTTGGAAGCATGACCTGAGCTGACCTTTACTTCTGCTGTCCCATCTCCACAGGCTGCAGCTCTGCCCAGCTTCCCCAGGCCTTGTGGTGCCTGCACTGCACAAAGGAAAGGCAAGGTGATCTGCTGTGACCTGAGGACATGCTTCAAAATCCACCCATGCTTCCATCCCTACACCCTTCCTCTGCAATGTGGCATCCAAAATAGATACCAAGAAATGACCTGCCAGGAAAAAAATGGAAGCCTATAATTATGTTATTGAAAACCTGTTCCATACTGTATTATTTAAGGTTATTTTATTATGATGTTGAGATGAGTTTCTTAAAGAAGAAACTCTGGGTTTATTGCGCTCCTCCCGGAGAGGAGCCCTGGGTGATTTGATAGCCTATTTGAACAAGAGGGATGCTTTACGAGCCCCTATAAAAACTGATGACCCCACTCACATTTGTATTTAATGAAATAAGGAGGAGCTTTCGTTATGTTTTCAATAACCTTCACTGCTCTTTCCAACCTGCCTCAAATAAAAGCCAGAATCTGTGTGTTTCTGTGCTGAACCCTGGCTGTCCATAAGGAGGGCACGGGGGGTTCAGCCTGGCTGGTGAGCTCTCCTACCATCCCTGTGTCCCTGCAGTGCCTCTGTCAGGGCTGTGTCCTGCTGATAGAGATGGTGGGATGGGTGAGAAGTGATGTCATATTGGGGGAGGATGGCTGGGAGGAATGTTGAGCTGGGAGAGGGCTCCAGTCCTTATCTGCGTCAGCCTCCCAGGCACCAGTACACGTTTTATTTCTAAGTATCTTCCCATACACAAAATCAGCCTTTTTCATTACACAATTTTGGTCTGCCACAAAACATTTAATCTCTCTGAAAAGTTCCAGTGCTTGGATTCTTCTCATTACATTAAATAATTGTCGCTGCTGGAAGGATCAGAGGCTGTGCCTGCAGCCAGTGGCACTGCCTGTCCCTGGCTCTCCTGGTGGGAGGTGAGTCCAGCAGTGGCACTGGGGACAGGCAGGTCCTGGGCCTAGGGAAAGTCTTGGGTGAGCATCTCTTCCCCATCTGGCAGCCTGATGATATAAATACTTAGATGGAAATGATCATTTCCTGGCCTCGGTGCCCAAGGGACCCAGCAGTCCCCACGCTGACAGCACAAGGGGACACAGCCCCACGTTCAGCAGAGCAGCTACTAATGCTGTGGTCTTCTAAAAAGTGAGGCCTAATTAACCGTAATCGATGGGGCTTTCTCCATGGAGTTGTCCAGATTCGGGCTGCTCCCTGCAGCCAGTGCCCAGTGACGTTAATTTGGGATGAGTGAAGAAGAGGAGGAGCCGTGGTGGGGGTATGAAGCCACGCTGTGACTCGGTGTCACTGTGGTGTCACTGTGTGGCCACTGTGTCTGCCATGTCCCACAGCTGCACAAGCAGTTTTCTCCCCCAGAGCTTTGAGATCAGGAGGGGGAACCTGGCAGGGTTTATTAAAGCACATCCAAGCCCTCCGACTTGCATTTGCATTCACAGTTTGATGTAGATGCCACATCAGCAGATGCCTATGAATAAGCTGGAGCAGGGTTATAGCATCCTGGTGGTGCAGTGATTCAGTGTGATGCCTCGGCAAGCTGTTCTGTAATGGGCTGCAAGGCTCATTTTTACGATCATTGGAATGTAAAGGGTCAGAATCTTAATCTCCTAATACTGTGTTTTTAACAACATTTACACTTTAACATATTGAAAAATCTCATCTCTTTCTGCCACCCAACATGACAGCACAATTCAAAGCGATCAGTGCAGCAGTATATTTTGGTATTTTAAACATAAATCAACCTGGCTGAAATATTTTTTTTTCCCTTCCAGTACTTCTGAAAACCTAGGAGTTTCTAACTTTAATGTTTCTTATTTGAACCTTTGTATTCAGTGGAGTCTCCCACCTGAATAATTCAGCAGCATCAAAGAGAGCACAGAATGAAGGACCCAGTCCAGCACCCAGCACAGACACAGTGCTTTGTGGGCTATTGCAACAGTAAACCAGTACTCGAGGAATGCAAAAAGTTTGGGAATGCAGGCACAGAGAATTAAATTCTGTATCACCCTACAAAACTAAGTGACAGGTAATAGGAACACATCAGGAATAAAAAGCGTTTTTGTTTTCATGAAACCTTCAGGATTGAAGGGGAGTTGTTTTTTTTTCAGAATTTGCAAATCTTACACAAACCAGTCAGCCCAGGAGCCCCTACTCAGTGCAGGGGTGGCCTCTCCTCCCAGAATAAATGGGTTTGGTTCATCTCTGGGATGGGGGGGGGGGGGAAAGAAGGAAGGGACTGTTAGGGCTTCCTCATTAGTGATGTCTACCCTCACAGTACCACTCTTTGCTCCTTTTCTGTGCCTTTTTCCCTTCTGCACATGAGCTTTGGAAGTCGGGGTCTGCTCAGGCTGGAGCCCCACACACAGGACCTCTGCCCCTTCCCAAGCTGCTGCCCTGCACTGGGACAGCCTGGCCTCGTGTCTGACTTTCTATTTAATTAGCAGCTCCTTAACCAGTTTTGCTATTTGCTGGCCTAGATTTCTCTCCGCTCCCACGTGAGAAGGGAGCTGGGCATATGGGCTGAACCACAATGATTTGATTCATGGTCTGAAATCATCATTGAACAAGTGTCACAACATGGCATTAGATTAAGAACTAAAGCGATGGGCTATGGTGAGTCTGTTCATTAGTATTAATAGAGCTTAATTAGGCACAAGCATGGTGTTGCAGGGAAATGTGAAGGTGGCTGCAGTTTTCAGGGGGGGAAAAAAAAAGGTGTTATTCATTAAAGGTGAAAGAAGCCCATAAGCCTTGTGCCTGCCTCTGAATCCCAGCACAATTCAGGCTCAGAAGTGGCCTTGCTGCCCCAGGAGCACAAAGGAGTTAAGGACTGGGTCATGTTAAGGAGCCAGAAGAGAGGAATGGAAAGTCCAGACTAAAACCATGAAATCTGGAGAAAGTCCTGACCTTGGTACAGGGGACTGTCTAACAGAGAGAGCCATTTAACTCTGACCTGTCTTAACGGAGGAGATGACACGTGAGATCAGCTCTTCCAGTTCCCAGGGAGGGGTGTTAGGAGAGAACAGTGCTCCAAGAACCAAATGAGGGAGAGAGACAAAGGGACAGGAGCTATCAGTGCCTGCAGGAGCCAATCTCCATGTGGCACTGGACCAGGTGGCTCTGCCAGGGCTGGGGCTATTTTGCAACCAGGGTAAATATCCACGGATGCATTCAATGCTTTTGTAATGATTTCAGTTCTTTCCTTATCTTCAGTATCCTCCCTCTTGCACCAGTTCCCCTCGATTCATGCTGCTCTTTGCTTTATGGTTCTTAGGCCATTTTGCATCTCTCCCCATTTGGCAACATTAAATTTTATTTACCATATGTCCCTTCTGCTACAAAGATGATAAAATCCTTTGGATTTTTGTTGTGCTGTTGCAAGCTCATTCGGCACTCACCTCAATTTAGTGTCCTCAGCAAGTGGAGCTGATTTGTTGCTGTTCTTCACAGAGGTCCAAGCTGGGACACTGCCAGGCTGTGCTGCAAACCTGCACTCGACCACTGCTTCTTTCCCTTTGCCAGACACCATCCTCTCAGGAGGTCTCCAACACCTCCATGGTGGCACAGAGCATCGTATGGACTTTTGGCAAAAGGGACAAGAGAACTGCCAAGAAAATCCTTTGTACACGGTTATTTTCCCTTTTTTGTTCATATTCTGTTGAAAATATCTCCCCTTGCTGATTATTCCAATCAGTGCTGTTATACCTGGGGTTAATGTGCATTTCAAAGAGCCCATGATGGCAGAAAAGTGGACACACAACCCAGGATTAATATCCAGGGCCAGATGGACTTTGCCCTCATTCTGCTCTCACTGTGGTGGGCTGGGCTGCCAAGGAGGCCCCGCCCGGCCACGTGGAGCCTGATCCCAGCTGGGAGGAGGAGAAATGCACCTTTGGATCCCACAACAGAACTTATGGCAGCCAAAGGCACCGAGTTGGAGCTGGGGTGTGCTGCCCTCTGCCTCTACAGCCACAGACATCTGCATTTCAGGCCCTGTGGTTGCCTGGCAAAGGCCCATCTTACCCACTTTTACCAAAGCTCATGCTTCCCTCCAATTCTGTGTAAATTAAAATGCATCAGACCATTTTAGCACGAATGAATGAAATTCAAAATGCTGGTACGCTGGGCTTTGCTGCTACATTCAAATCTAGCTGGAAACGGCAGCTTAAAATTGTTTCCACCTTCAACCACATCAGGAGGTGATTTGGGGATCGTCAGTGGAATACTAATACTTACTTCTAGAAGTCTTTTAATTTTAAGTAAGTGAAGGGGCAGAGCTTGAGGTGCAGCTAGCTCTGCTTTTAAGAAAATAGTAATCTCTCACTTTCATAACATCTTTTGATTCAAAGGGGCTCAAACTGAGGTCCTCATCTTTCTAAGACCATCGCGCAGCCGGAGCCGGGAACCACGGCCAAGGCGTGCTGGACTCAGGAGAGCTCTGCACGGACCAGTGAGCCCATTTGCATGATTGTCCTGTGGGGTAAGGGCTGAGCTGCCACATCACAGGCACCTTGCACTGACTTCTTCCCAAGAACGGCCTGTTTTGCAAACACTGCAAGTGGTGGTGCTGCTGGATGAGGACACCAGAAACTGAAGCTCTGAGCTGCTGCTGCCCCTGCTCGGGCCCCTGGCCCCGCTCCCTGGGGGTGCTCCCTTTGCTCCCTTCTTGGTGCCTGAGGGGTCTGTGCAGAACCTGTCCCCTCCGTGCCCACTGGCTTGGCAGAGCCCTGTCCTGCTCCAAGCAGAGATGCCAAGGACTGATGGGTTGGTTTGGGCCACGGGCCCACCTCTACCTGCGTGGGGCAGGGCAGGGGCCTCAGTGGGGTGACATGTGGCCCTGGTGCAGCTGGGGAGGTGTCCCTGCCATCATCCCCATGGGACTCCTGCTGCCCCAGCCCCACCAGCCCCTACCGCCCATCTATGGAGAACCAGACTTGAAGAGAGCTCAAATTAAAGGTAAGTAATTTCCTTTTTTCCTACCTTGAAATTCCTATTGATTTCCTACCTAAATAGAAATTCCTATTGATTTTGTGTCTGTTCATATTAGTATGTTACCTTGTCACCTTTTGTTTGCAATATTATGTTGTTTTACGTGTTGGTGTGTTTGGGAGTGCCTGGTGGAACCGTGTCCCTGCACGGTGCTCACCAGACCCTGCACCCCGGGTCCGTCCCGTCCCGTCCGCGGAGCGAGGGGCACTGCACGCACTGGCTGCGGTCCTCAGGGGGAGCGGAGGGGACCCCACTGCCCCAGGACGAGCTGAACCCCCACCTCAGCTGCTGGCACCCCCTCGGTGCTGTGCTGGCCCCGGCTCTGGGCTCTGCCGCGATCCCGTTACAGCCCGGCCGGCGCTGGCACCGCGGGCACAGCCAGGACGGCTCCCGGCGCTGCTCCCCCGGCTCCGCAGGGGTTATTTTTGTAACGTCGTTTCCTTGTGAAAGCTGCTGGCTGTTTAGAAATCCTGCAGCTAACAGCCTGTTGTGGTCCTCACATCTCCGCTGGTCAGACAAGTATCTTCCCCCTGTCCCTGGCGTCCTCTATTCCTCACACCTCACTGAACAGGCACTGCCACGCCGAGACCTCTGACCGAGTTGTCAAGGTGACGAGTGCTGTTATCCTAAAGCACTTATTTCACATACATGGTATTTTGTCCCTTGCTTTTATTGAAATACAGAGGAGAGACCAATTATCTTCCTAATGGTTTGCACAGCTTTCTTCTTCTCTTAAATGGGAGCTAATGACAAATGGTTTAGGCAGGGTGTCATTTTTTCACGGGGAGCTCTTGGGTGTCCCCTGCTTCCCAGGTGTCCAGGGACACAGGGCAGCTCCTCTCACCTGCTCTCCTTGCACGGGCATTGCCACCAATTTTCTCCTCCCTGCTCAACCTCTGTAAAATTAACACATTTTCCTAAATGCCTGAGTGCTGGAGTCCTCTGTGCTTCAGGCAGGAAGGTTTTAGAGGTGCCAGCAGCATGCAGGGCTCCCCAGGGGTTTGCCATGGGAAGGGAGGGCTGTGGGCAGCAGCTGGGGGGTATCAGGATGGGCCAGGGGTCTCGAGTTGTCCCCCAGCCACATGGCTGCCTGACACCCCAGCCCAACTGCTGGAGCTGGGTCGCACAGCAGCAGGTACAGCTTGTCCCACATCTCCCTCACAGGAAGAGGCACATTAAAATGCTGATATAATGCCAGTCTTAAGCCAAATAATGAAGAAGAGGCTCTTTGCTGCTGCAGCACAGCTCCAGCTGAGGTGCACTGGGGGAACAGTCAAAGCAGCAGCTCTCGCGTAAAAGCAGAGTTAGAGGTTGGGTTGTAAAAGCAGATGGGGGTCCAAGTGGGTTGATTCCCTCCCCATTGGCTTCCTTCTGTCAAGCACGGACCCCCGTGGCATACGGAACGTACCTCTTCCCACCCGGACTGGAGTTTCATCCACCAATTCCTGCTCTGGGAGCACCTGAAGCTCAGCAGCTTGAGTGTGTGTGAGCTGTGAGGCAGCTCCGCTCCTTCCCAGCGCTGTTATTGATGTGCTGTGTCTCGGTGGATTAGTAAAGGATGTGGTATAAGCCAGAGGGTTTCTCTTGCCTTCAAGCCTGCATTACCCCGTCAGGAACAGAGGTTTCACTGGCACCTGATAAGCCACATAAAACAGATAAATACTGGGGAGATGCTGTGTGTGAACACAATCGGTCTTGGCAGTGACGTGATCC
The DNA here is from genome assembly GCF_001604755.1 of Lepidothrix coronata. NCBI lineage: Eukaryota > Metazoa > Chordata > Aves > Passeriformes > Pipridae > Lepidothrix > Lepidothrix coronata. Next base: position 6,861,572 of record NW_016690208.1, read on the forward strand.
CTGTGTAACAGCCTGGCAGGTACCTGCAGCTTTGTTTTTTGCAGGGAAAAGGCAAGTTGTGTGGAACAGCTCTGGATTTGAGTTATGTAAGGCAGGAAATTGTGCATCTCCATATCATATTCCAAGAGGAATGTGCAGTTTCACCACTGCAGACACACGAAAGTGGGGACATTTTGACTCAGGCATTGGCTTGGGAAGAGGCTAGAATTATTTTTGTATTTGAAAATATTATTTCAGTGAACTCCAGATAG
>NW_016690208.1:6866822-6939901 GCF_001604755.1 Lepidothrix coronata
GACATTAAAAGGACCCCTCACCTGTCATCCTGACCTCTTATTTTGTCATATAAAGTAGGTAAAGGAAGCCTGTAATCTTTCTGGCACATTCAAACTGAATCTCTGCAGCTCCCAAGGCCAGCAGAAAGCCCGTGCAGCTCCCAGGGGACATTCCCTTGGCACTGAGTCTCCCTGGATTCCCCTGAAAACTGTGTGTCTGCCAGCCAGGGAAGCAAAGGGAAAGGACATTCTTGGTCCAAAAATGGCACCTTCTGAAACCAGGAAAGGATTTCTTCCACAGTGCCTTTGTGAACACCCATTTTCTGGGTTCTGTTTAAACCACAATGGTCTGTTGTAATTATTTATCAAGGTACGAATCATTAATGCAAAATTTCTGCAGGCCCTGAAGCAAAAAAAGTTAATAAAATATAATGCCACTAAATTAAACATTTTAAACTTTCACAATAGAGTAACTACTAAGAAAAAATAAAGGAAAATCTATGTCAAACAGAGCTTGATGAATAATTGTAATAAATAATGTATTTTTAAAGAATTTTTCATGAACATTTTTCAATGTCATTAATTATTTACAATTATTCACCATATAATTTCTGAGAAGAGTTTCGGACTCTCACTTTTTTGCTGACAGTTTGTTCAGGTAATTAATATTCAAACATTTCCAGCCAGTGACTGTGGTGCAATCTCTGGGCTGAGGGGGTGAGAGTTTCACCACGGGGTGCAGAGGATGTTCCTCAGGCTCTGCTGTCTCTCAGCAGCTCTGCACTCCCACCACTCGTGCTCTGTGAGCTCTGCTTTGGGCTTTGGGACCCTGGGTCAGATCCACAACCTTATAGCCCAACCTGTCTGCCCATCCTGACCTTACAGACCCCAGTGCTGTCCTGCAGACAAAGCCAGAAGTGAACTTTGGATCTGTTGCCACAAGGTTTAATCAGGTGAACATGTGCCCACACAGGCCAAGTGAGCAGCTCTCCAGGAACTGAATCCCTTGCTCTTCTCAAACAGATCTGAGTGTCCCTTCATGTTTTACTTGCAACAGCTGTTAATTGCTTTGAACATTGTTGTTCTGCTCAGATTTGGTGCCCCTCTCTCCTCTGGATGCACCGCCTCTGGGTTGTAGAAGACTTTGAAGCTACCCTTTTTAATTGTAATTCAACTACTTGTGATATTTTGGTACCAATTAATATTGATTTTACAATTGGTTTACAGAGATGTTGTTTTATTACTAATATATTTAATGTGCAAATCAATAAGAACACTTGTTTGGCTCTCTCCCTAGAAGGTAATAAAATCAAATATCTCAAGAGTAAAATGCTATCTGATCCATAAATGGCAGCAGCAGATGCTTAATGTAATAGTTAAAGACTATGCAGCATTCTTGGCACCTTCCACGGATTTTCCACACACACTGTACTAAAGTGACACTCAATAACTTGCTAGTTACAAAAAGTTTGGTAAATTTGTTGGCAACATGTCAGCCTAAAGGAAGGCTTCGGTGTCAAGGAATGATGTTACATGGACAAGCAGATATTCCTCACTGCTGCCTGGGCAGAGCTCCTTTGGGTTTCCCAAATGGAGATTCCATAGCAAAAGGCAAAAGCTCTTCATGTCTCTCCTGCTTCCTGAATCCCGGTGGATGGTGAACAGCTTTGTGGGAAAAGGCCCTAAAAGGAGAGGCAGAGGGGCTGCTGCAGACTGACAGCTGTCCAACCATTTCAAGGGATTTAAAGCTCTGCTGATGCTTTTGAAGAAGACTGAGGTGATTCTGATGCTTTGTCATAGGTTTCCTCTGGTACTTTTCTTCCCTTGGGTTTTTCTACTGAGTGGATTTGTTGGAAGCCAGGACAAGGTGGGGGTGAGTCTGCCCATCATCTCCACTCCACTCTGCAGGGAACTCTCCTGCTGCACACTCAGCCCTGCTCCAAACTGAGCCTCTCCTGGGCTGGGCATCTCAGCCCCTTCCAGCACAGCCCCCTGTGCTGCTGCCACAGCGTGGGAATGAGGAGCGGAGCTGGGGAGAACAGGTGATCCCTGAGCAACGTGGGGAGGGATGCTGAGATCCAGCCGATTGCAGAGAGTGAAAGATGCAGATCAGGGTGCGAGAAGAGAGCAGAGCAGTGCTTTGCATGTTCTGTCTCTGATTCCTGCAGGATCCCCAAGGTCGTGGTTGTTCCTGTGGCGTCAGTGGAAGGAGCAGCTCCACAGACGGGGGGGGTTGTGACACAAACTAACAGCAGTCTCACCACAGAGAGGGAATTTACCTTTGGCTAGTGAAGATGATTTATAGGTGAGCAAATAATGAACTTGGCAAACAGTACATAATAAAGAGAAAAATCTTACACTTTTAATTAGCCAAAAATAAATGAGTGAGCATGGGGCTGAATCCACTGTCTCCAGACCTTGAGTTCTTCATCTTCTTCTGCTAGTCATGGTCTAATAAGCATATAGCATTGTCCCCAGATCTCACCAACGTGTCAGGCATGGGGGGCTCTGCAGCAGCTGAAGCACATTTGGGCATTCCCCACCTTGTGACCAGTGCTCGGCTTGTCTCCTGTTTCCACAGACCCACGAGAGAAGGCCTGTTGTTACTGCCCTAAGAGTTATTACTATTCTTAATAAAAGATGCAATTTAAGTGAATGTAAACATGTCCTCCTGTGTGCTCAGCACCAGCTGCCAGCAGCCCAGCACTCCCGTTCTCCCTCCATCATCTCTTGTCCCAGACAGGTGGAATGGGATGACTGCCATTGCAAGGAAGTCATAAAGTATAAAATGCTTCAGTTGTTCATGAAATGGAAATTTGAATGGCCAGAGAGGGCCCTTGCAGCTTGTGCTGCCTCGTAGCCAGCGCTGGGGTGGGCATGTCCTGCCAGATGGGGGGCTGTCCCATCATGGAACTGCTCCAAGGCGTGCAGGGGCTCCAGGCAGGTCCCTGCCCAAAGGGTTTGGAAGGGAAAGAAGAGGTCATGAGGATTCAGGTTTTAGGAGGCACTCGAAATGTGAGTTTTGGCACAGGTGGGGTCTGATGCCATGACCTGAGCCCCCAGACCCGCCAGCCCTCGGTCGCTCCCCAGGCTGAGGGGGTGAGTGTGTCCCGACTGGAGTGCACAGTCCCACCTGGAATATGTGACATGGAGACAATAGAGCAAAGTGTAACCAGTGTTTACAGAAAAGATTGTCAAGGATTTATTTATTGGAAGTGACTGAGGAATATGAATTCTACACTCCATTTAAAATGCTTTTTATTTCTCTCAGCCTTGGGGCTCTGAGTACATCTAATTTCACCCATAGCTATAATTCTCCACCAAACAGTTCCTGCTTCTCCTCTGGGTTCCCGAGGAGTCATTTTGGTTTATGTCCTCTCCCGGTGCAGCTCATGCCGTGGCTGGAGACAGTTACACACTGGTGAACTTTCCAAACCCTCCCCCACTGGGGGCACACACACACATGCAGTGCGAGCGAGCGGCACGCGCTGGGAACAGCTTGACACCTCACTATATATTTATTTAAAAAAATAAAACTCCAAATGTCTTTATCATGTAGGGGTTTCTCCCAAGGAGCCATGTATTTCACTGCAGACACTTTGATTGTCCCTACCTTGCAGCTAACAAACTATTAGTTTTGTTAGTATATTTATTCCACTAAAATTGGAGCCTGTGATTACAAATCCAATGCTGTGATTGAATCAGGATTTGGAAATAAATCTGTCAGGGGCTCATCTGGCATTTTGGTGCTGGGAGAGGAGGCATCAGGCGCTGCTCCTCCAGCCCAGCTGCGGGCTGGACTGTCCGGCTGCGGGTGCAGGGGCTGCACAGCCACGGGGCTCCTCTCAGCCATTGATCAGGGTGTTCAGTATTGGAGACAGGGCCTGTTTCCTCGGGGGATCCAGCAGTGGTTGCAGAGCCAGGCTCTCCAAACTGGGACTGTGTCACCTGGGGCACAGGTTTCCCAGCTGTCGTAGTTTGCTCCATGTCCTGACCCTGCCAGGGCCCATTGCTCCACAAGGCTCGTGGCACTCAACCAGTGACTGGGTGACATGGCAGCTTCTCTGCCAGAGCAGGAGATGCTCCTCCCTGGGAGGGTGCTGGGAGCAGGGGAGTCTGCTGAGCCCCAGGGCAGGGAGCATGATGCTCTCCTTCCCCATGGGCAGTGATGCAGGGGAAGGACTGAGTAAGCATGCGAATGTGTGTCAGAGCAGGACTTAAACCCCAGTTCTTTAGATTTTTTTAGGAAAAGCTTGTTATTTCTCACTATTTCAGTTTCTTCTGTGAGAGTGAGGATGGCAGTTCGTCCTCTGGGATGGGATGGGAGCTTTGTGTGCAGAGCCCCTCTCTGTGAATGGGCACACAGACCTCCCTGGGGGCTCAGTCTCAGCCTGTCCCCCTGGGAATGGCTGCACAGAGGAGTGGTAATAGCTGAGGTGCTGCTGGCTGGGACCCGGCCAAGGAGAGGGGTAGGGAGTGAGGCAGGAGAGGGACAAGGGGGTGCTCTCGCCATTCTGATGTCCCTCTAGATTATTTCCCAGAAAGCTTTTTTGCTGAGAAGCTTTACTTGCTTTGAAATAAATGAGCTATTCAGGTTCTGCATGTAGGCAGGGGCAGCGTTTTCACTGCTCCAGCATCACTCCTCACAAGGTCTCAGGAGGGGAACGAGCAAGGCAGAAATCACAGTGCTCACAGAGGTAAAGGCAAAGACTCCCCCGTGCAGCACATCTGGGGGGCAATGACCTTGTCCCCAGGCAGGGCTGCCCAAACACCCCCTGCGTCCCCCCAGCCACCTACAGAGGCCCCACTGGTGTGGAACATTTTCCCAGGGAGTTCCAGCCAAGAGCTGCTGGTTCCCTCCCCGGCTTCAACAGCACTGAGCTGGGGTGACACAGAGGCCACCCCTGTACCCTCCTTGGCTGGTGCCAACCTGCACTCTGGCACCCAGGTCCCCGTCCTGTGCCCCAAATCCAACCCCCAACTGTGCCACCTGTGGCTCCGAGTCCCCGCCACGGGAACACATGTGCTACTGTATGTACACATGGAAAAAACCTGTCAGGGAAGATTAAAACCCCAGACAGTCTTTATCGTAAGATTGTTTTTTCCATTTATTTATCCCTTTTTTTCCCTTTTAGCAAGAGTAGTCAGGGTTTGATATGATTAGAATTGCAAATCTTGCATGTTAAAAGGGAAGCACTGAAGTAAAAGGATGCTGCCTGTGTAATGAGACACGTTTTAAATCCAGGCTAGGTAAATTTGGTGTTGAGCATAAAGGGTATGAAATAAACTCGCAGTGAGCTCAGCAAATGCCCCAAGGCGCGTCCCCATTAGTATTCCCATTTGTGAGCTCACTTCATAAGACTAATGGAGTTGCTACCTGGGGACATTAATTGTGCATGACACCATTGCCGAGCCTTTGTGCACTCTTACTAATATCACAGTGCCTCCTTGACAAAACGCCTGCAAAGATTACAAACATACCTAAAATAACTGCCACATTCACACTCATATTTGACAGGGATCTTCGAGTTCAGTTACAATAGAATTACCATCATTTCTTACACCTCTGGCTTTTTATTACATTAAACAATGGTTGATATTGCTTCCTTAAACCAGTGTCAGATTGTGTAAAATCTCTCTATCTCAGGATTTTCTATTAAGCCTCCCATTTATCAGGGGAATGTATAGCTTCCATACTTGACTCTTAGTACAAATATTATATATTATATACTTAAGCACGCGTGCACACACACACATCACCCTCCTTCTGTGTTAAAGGCACAGCAATATTTTTGAGTCCTTACAATTACTAGTGAGACACTCTGCCATCGTGCCAAGTGTTCATGGGTCTTCCAGCATTAATTATAACATCATCTGTGGGGGAAAGCCTTCCTGGGTCTGGGCTCCCTGTTTTGAATCCCAGTGTCCAGGATGAAGGTGATGGATGAGAGGATTTGCCAAATTCACAGGAACCAGGGGAAGATTCTTTTGAGGAAAGCAGATGAATTTGGATCTTCTGGACCTCTGACACGTGGGGCTTGGCCAGTTCAGGACATGCAGGTGGCTCTGTGGGGCTCCCCACACGTGTGTCCCCTGGCTGGTCCTGCTGCACTCCCCACCAGCCACGCTGGCTGTGGCCACTGCTCCCCCACGGCTGTCAGTGCCCCAGGGGCTCCCCCAGCTGCACTGAGAGATCTCATCCTTGGAAGAGATGTTAGAACAAGGTACCAAAGTGAATGAATATAAAACCTTTGGGGATTCAATGCTCAGATCCTTGGAGGAGGGATTTAGTCCTCGACAAATCAATTTTTTTTAGGTATTTATTTTAAAAATAAGTGTTTGCGTTTGTTTCTGGCACTGACACCATCTATGCCCCAATAGCCCTTGATTCTCCTCTTTTCCCTCTGAGATTTCCTCTCAGAGAAGAGCCTTGGCAGGCTGCAGGTTAAGGGGAGATACACTGCTGGGATGTGCATTAGGAAGCTCCTCATCCCACCTTCCCTTGCTGAGGGGAGGCCATGGCTTTACCTTCAGCTGCCCAAGGACATTCTGACTTTACCAGGTGGCAGCATTAAATGCCCATTAAATGTCCAGCTCCATATTTACTGGACAACAAAACACTTTGTCAAGGGAAGGATGTCAGGGTTTCCTTTGAATTCCCGACCTTTGAGATGGACAAGGTGAAGACACCTGGAGACGTGCAACAGGAGCTGTGTGGTTCTGCTCTCGGGGTTACAGCTGTGAAAGGCTGGTGTTGGATCTCTGCTGCAGCTGCAGATGATTACACTTCAGGAGGGGTCTTTCCTATTTCTATTGAGAGGATTTATTGGCAGTCATATTAATTATTAATTTGTGGCAGTGCTTGTCAGCAGCCAATCACAAACTTCTTTACCAACATTGTGTTCTGCAACTTGCTGCAGCAGGGAAGGGCATTAGGGAAGAGCTGCCATGAGCAGAGCTGCCTCCAGGGTTTGGGGAAGCTTCCTTCCTCGGGCTGGTCCTGGCCCACACCTCCTAACCCCAAACACAGACAAACTCATGCTGATGTCCAGGCAAGAGGAGCCAGGGGGGCACAGGAGTCAACTGGGCTTTGCATGGGGCATATCAGAGAAGCCCTGGAGAAATGAGCCGAGGAACACGGAGCGTGTGCCTCCGGCTGAGCCGCCCGCGGAGCTGGCACGCAGCGTTTTCCTGCTGTCTCATTGACTTCTTGCCAAAAAAGGTTAAAATGCCTGAGTTTTCTCTGGAATTCTGAAGTTGGGACTTAAAAATACTTTGAACACTTGGTTTAATAGACCTTCACATCAGTGTATTCCCAGTTCTACACAGCTCCCTAGTGACACGGGACCTTTTGTCAAGCACATATGAAATTAAGTGAAATAAAAATCATATTAAAAATTATTACCATCTAACAGCCATTAGTCTGCACATTGCTGTCACGTCTTGATGGATTTCTCACTTAGTTCAATGAATGTTCTAACGACAGTGATAAAATCACTCAGAAAAAATATAATAAACTGTTAACCCTTTACACGGCTGCTTGTTTTTCAAACCCCTTTAAGAACTGTTCAGCAGTGAGTTGCTCCCCAGGGTGCTCTGCTGGAGAGGAAAACCTGCCACTGCCTGCCCTGGACACTATGGAGGGGGTGGAAATCCTGCCCCACCCCTCCCCAACGAGGGACTTCGTGCGGGGCTGGAGACTGTCCCAGCAGCACTGGTAAGTGCCCAGGTCACTGCTGGAGCAACACAGCCCTTTGTCCTGGCAGAGCAATCCCAGGAATCCCAGCTGAGGAGAGCGCTGGACAGGCTCTACCACAATGATTCTATGGACCAGCAGCACACAAAAAGTGCACAGCCCCTCTCATGCCCTCCCGAGGCTGGTTTAGTGCAAACAGGAGGGTTGTGAACCTGCTAACAGCATTCAAAGGGAACCGCGGGTGTGAAAGGCTTAAGGAAGCAGGAGAGTGGATGCTCTGTTCCAGCAGGAGCAATGAAATCCCACAGGAGGGTTTCAGCTCCTGCCATGGAGGACAAGAACCAAGCACAGCTCATGTGAGACACCAGCTCCCAGCTCCTGCTGTGGGCTCCAGGTGCCATCGTCAGGTAGGGAGGAGCAGAAGGAAGGGACGCTGCTGTTGCACAGTTCAGGCAGAGGATTCAGGGCAGGGGCCTCTGAAGCAGCAAAGGGACACTCCTGCTTCCCTGTCTTCCTCCAGGCTCGTGCCCGGCACCTCACAGTGCAGGAAATGAATGGCTCCATTCTCCCGATGGACCTGAGCGTGCGGGAGGCTCAGCCCAAGGCAGGGCTGGCTTGGGAAGCACTTACAGGCATCCTGAGGCACGTGTGAGAGCAGGGAGATGGTGACTTCGGGTGCTCGAGCTTGATGGAGCAGCTGTGGAAGTACAACATGGCTCCCAGAGAAGGGCATCTGCAGTGGGCCATTAACACAGAGCTACTTAACGGGCAATCAGCACAGCCTCGTTAATAAAATACATCCATTTGAATGCCATGAATTACACTGCGTGCTGCTGGAGTTCTCCAGCTAATAGCAGCCTTGGCAGCCTGGCATCACTGGGTTTGTTGTGTCCTGCAAATTTAATGCATGCTTACTGCTACGGAAAATAGCGGGTAAGATGGAAATGACAGACTGCAGGAGCAGACGTGGCAATATAATAAACTCGGTTGGCACTTCTCCTGAGTTGTATTTAGCCTACCACGTTCCGTGGAAGCCTGGCTGTGGGCCAGCATGTGCCAGTGCTCGTGCACAGGGACGTGCCCAGTGCTCACACAAGTGCCAGTGGGACCCTCACGCTCTCGCAGGTGACGTTGGTGTCACGACATCTCCTCTCCACTGGTGCTTCCTGTCAGGATCTGTCCCACACAGAACAGAGGCCAGTGACTCCTCAGCATTAAACCTTCAAACCCTGAGCAGAAGGAAGTCCCAAGCCCTGAGAGCATTCCTGGCTGGGGGGACCTGGGGGGAAGTGAACACATTTTTGTGAGCGTTGTCACTCAGCAAATTGTCCTGCAAGGCACCTGATTGCGGTATTAGAAAGACAGATTGATGTCTCAGGAAGATCAATGAACTTGCCAGGCTTTGTGATGACACACAGTTCCCCCTCTCTTTAAGTGCAGTGATAGCCTGACAGTCCACCAAAGGGACACTGGTACCTTCCAGCACTTGCACCCCTTGGACCAGCTCCCCCAGCACTGAGGCACTTCAGGACCTCAATGATGGTGGGAGGAAGCTTGTAGAGGAGCAAAAAAATTAGCAGCATTTGGAGGGAACCAGAGAGAGAGGTAAATGAGGTTCTGGGGAAACTCTGTTAGGAAGAAAGCAAGCTCTGGGGCAGGGGAGCCACAGGCCTGGTAACTGCCATGGGCATGGCAAGGGGTGGCAAGTGTGAACCCCCCATGAAGCTGTCAAGAGAGAAAATGCCGGGGATGCTGGAGAAGAGGGATGGTGATTCCTTATGCCATGCTGCCTTATGCCATCTAGATTTTCCTTCCTGCAAGGTCAGCACAATATTTTTGTCCTTCTCATTATTCAAGAAAAAAGGACAACCATCCTTTTTGTCCCAAACTTCCGTGTCCTCAGACTTTAATGGCCAGAACTTCTCTGCTCCACACTGAGTAATTCCAGCCCCACCAGTTTCCATTATAATGCTCTGCATTTTCTGCTGGGTTTGCGTTGCCTCTGGATTCTCTTCCATTTTCTCTTTCCCTTAAAAGGGAAAGCTAAGCCTGCCCCTGGAAGGACCAAAGTTGAATTTTCTATCAGGCTAGAAATGTGGGATATGTTTTCCCTCCATCCTATCAGAGCATCACATTCCTGACAGATGCTGTGGTTACTGCAGACCCTGGATCCTCCCCAGCTTCTGCTGACTCAAGCAGCAATCCACACTCTGCATTTGTGTGTGCCTTTTCCTCTCCCATGTAGAACTACTCTGTGCTTGCCTTTACCAAATTGCACCTCACTGGTTTCAGACTACAGCCAGTCACACGTGGAGGAGTTTAAATTCTGCCCCTGCTTCTGAAATGCTCACAGACCTCTTTGCTTGGTCACCTGCAGGATCTGCTCAGAAGAAAGGCTGGAGGCCTGGGCAGCCACAGGGGCTGCTCCTGGGGGCTCCTTAGGCTGACACTGGGCAGGTGACACCTTTTCCATGAGCGTGGGGCTGGTGGATTGGAGACAGTGCCCACAGAGCGGGTGCCTGCTGTGCCAAGGGAGGGTCAGGGATGCAGGGGGTGCAGTGGATGCAGGGTTGAAGCATCCCCCACTAGAGGAGAGGTTTCATGGGGACAGCCCAGCCAGGGAAAGGCAGAGGGAAGGGGAAGAACAGGCTCCAAGCGTATTGCCAGTGTAAATTAACTCAGCCTGTTACTGCTGCCTATAAAGAGATCTGTGTAACTGCAAGTGCACCACTCCAGAGACAAGCATGGGGAGCTTTTATCATTGCAAACCAAAGAGGATGTCCTGTTTATTGTAAGAGGTTCCAGAGGACAGGTTACAGCTGGGCAAGGAAAGCCAGAGGATGCAGGAATCAGGCAGTTTAAGCCCTTCCTCCCTGTGTGGATCCACAAAGAGCAAAATCTGGCATCATTAGCTATGCCCAAACTCTGCTGAATGGCCTGCAAATGGTGCCTTCCCCTCCCTCATCATTCCTGAATACATCTGATTTGTCAATGGAAAAGTTTCCTCCTAATGAATTTGCCACAAAAAGGAGAAAAATGGCCATGGCCTCAATGTAGAGAAAATGGCAAATCTGATGGTGGCAATTAAGTAGGAAATGAGACAGGGATCGGTGGGCAGCCTGGAGAGAAGGGGTTAAATTGCCATGGAAACAACCATGCATTATTTACATGGCCTAATGAATAAAACATTTAAGTAGTAGGCTAATAAATTTCAGAACACAAAGCAAAGTAAGCTATGATTTAAATATATGCCTCTGATGAATATAACTTGAGTTATAGAGCTGAAGCAGTGGGAGACCCAGCTCAGTTTTACACCCTCATCTCACTAACATGAAGGTATATCTTCTTTTTAATAAATGATTTTTCCAACGAGCACACAAATTGGCATGAAATTCTCTCCTGTCAGGCATCCTGAAGCCTTTTCTAATAGCTTTTCTTGTGAATTTCTGTTGAGGTAGGAATGCTTTTGTTTTGGTTTTTTCCCCTCCTGCACATTCTGCCAGATTTCCGAGCAGGATAACATTAGCAATCAATTTGTTAAACTGTTAGCAGAACATATGTCGGAAGGTTTCAAACAGACCCAGACTGAAGGATGTGTTGTTTATTGTGTATCAGATATACGTGTGATCCATATGGCTCCGAGTGCAGGATCCCTTTGTTTTCCGCCCACTGCAGATTTCCACCCGTGTTCTCCATGTGGAGCAGGAGCTGGGAGGGGGACAGCGGGTCTGTCAGGGGGATCACATCAGTGGAGAGGTCCTGGGAGCCTGTCCCAGGGCACCCACGCAGGGGCACGAGGGGTGGCTCAGGGGAGGGTGTCTGGCAGCCCGGGAGGGCTCCCTGTGTGTCACCGAGCTGTGTCAGCCAGTGCAGCAGCACAGCCTGTTCAGAGCCAGCCTGGGTTTCTCTGGCGTGGGCTGTGCCAGCTGCTGAACAGCCCTTCCACTCTGGGACAGGAGGGACAGGGTGACATTCCACGGGACAGCAGGTCCCCAGACTGCTACTGGGAGCATCCCTCTCTGCTGGAATGGGTGTGAGGAGCTAGGCTGGTACACATGACAGGGGACACTGCACAAGCCCAACAGGGACAGCTTTCCAAACTCCAGAGCCATTTCCACCTCTACTGCAGAACCAGCCCTGGCACGGCAGCCACAGCGGTGTGTCGGTGGTGCTGCTGGCAGGGCTGGGCAGCTGCAGGGCATGGGCAGGAGCTGGGCAGTTCCATATCAGCCAAGTGTTCCACTGAACCCCCAGCAAATGAGGGGACTCTGAGGCTCCTCTCCCAGCAGGGTGACAGGGGGGTCATGCTGGGGGTGTGGGTGGGACACCTTCAATGCCTGCACCATTTTCACCATTTTCCTGCCACGGACAGGGTGAAATCTGCTGTTACTATCTTTAGAAGGATGGTATCTATCAATCCATGGAGCAGATTGCTGGCCACAAAGATAGATGAAACAACAGCTGGTGCTTCCGAGAGGGATCAGGACAGTGGAAGAGCTGCTGCATGCTGAGCCCACACTCCTGGCTGTCAGCAGCCAATTTGAATGCAGGAGCTCAGCGAGCCCGGAGGCCCTGGGTGCTCACTCTGCTGGGGACCCCCAGCTGCACCAGTGTCCACCAGGCAAGTGAGCAGGCTGGGGTGTCCTGGTCATCCATCATTCCTTCCTTGCTTCCTTCCTTTGCTGCAGACGCTCAGTGAACACTCGAACTTGCCTTCCACCAGTCTGTTGCTGATGTTTTTGTGCCAACCTGTGCTTGGAAAGACCTCAGTCCCTCACCACAGAGAGCCTCTGGAAGCCAGCCAAGTTCAGAGGATGAAATAAACGGGCCCCTGGACAAATGGGGTACAGAACATTTCCTTGTTTCAACACAAAAGTTTGTTTGATTCCACTTGTTTTGAGTTCTCTTTACTCAAAAAGAATAATTTAAGCTTGATTATCAAAATATTTATTGAAATTAAATTTTGAATGGTGTATGTCTTCACAAAAATGCCATTTTTAGTGCTAAAAAGCGAAGCCTGAAGGGAGAGGTCTGCAACCAAATGGCATTGCTGGCAATGCTTTGGAGACATGATTGGTTCATTGGGTCAGGATGTGCCCAAAAGCAAGTTCACCTTTAACAAGTTCACCTTTAACTAATCAGCTAGTAAATAAAAGAGAGTTTAGCCTTTGCCTTGATCATCAGAACCACGACACTTCTGGTTCAGAGAGAATGATTTTCTGGAGAAGTCCTGGAGTTAAAAAAAAAAAGAATGAAGGATCACATTGCCTACCTGTAAACAGGAGATGTGGTGGGGGAAGAAACCAGATGAATTGTGTTGTCTAAACAATTTGTTATGAATTATCCAGTCAACTGTAATGAAAACATATGGGCAAAAATTGCAAGACACTCCTCCAATGTTTTAAAATGTGAGTGATGCTGATATTGATTGGGGGCATTTTATGCAGCTTGGCTAATTGGGGCTGCAGCAGCAGGAGAGGGCTCTGAGAAGAACTGGGGAGGCAGTAATTTCAGAGCATGTTTCTTACATACCAGAAATGGGTTTGGCCAAGCTTATGTTTGAAAGTATGCAAAGTATGGGGGGTTTTTGTTTGTTTGTTTGTTTGTTTTTTTAAGTGAAAGTCTTGATTTGAAGGGAGTTAAGAATGTCAAGAATTATTCTTAAAACATAATTTCTAGCTACATTATGCCAATAGTTGCATGTTGCTATGCAATGTCCCTGAAAAGCTTTAAGTTTTTGTTGTTCAAATAGTCATTTTCTTTGTTCTGTTTTTAAATCTTTGAAGAAAAGTCACCAAACAGTGAGTTGACTAAGACCAAAAACGTTTACATTGAAATTACAGATCTTGGTGTTGAGGGTTCTCTACTACCATTAAAAAATTACTTATATGCTTATAATAACAATGGAAAAGCTGTGCCCCAAAAGCATCATGGAAGAGTTTTAGCATTCCAGCAAAACCAAAGCACCACTTTCATTGTATAGGGAGGTTTAGAAATGTTTTCTTTGTTCTGATTTTGAGAAAGAAATGGGAACCATCAGAATTTCCCCCACTGATGGAGGAATCTGAGTCCTGCCCACAGGCAGCATCCCTTCAGGGGGTACTGGGCAGGGGTGGGGGGGGACCTGCCCCGCCCTGCAGCCTCCCCACCACAGCAATGCTGAGCCCCCTCCTCTGCCCTGCTCCCTCCGGGGCACTGGGGACAGGGAGCTGGCAGTGGCACTTCTCCCACCCCGCTCCCCCCCTCTCCCCACTGACAGCCCCCAAATGAACCAACAGCCCCCAAATGAACCGACAGCCCCCCAAATGAACCAACAGCCCCCAAATGAACTGATAGCCCCCAAATGAACTGATAGCCCCCAAATGAACCAACAGCCCCCCTCTCCCCACTGACAGCCCCCAAATGAACCAACAGCCCCCAAATGAACCGACAGCCCCCCAAATGAACCAACAGCCCCCAAATGAACCGATAGCCCCCCAAATGAACCGACAGCCCCCCAAATGAACTGACAGCCCTGTGAACGCTGCCGCTGTTGGGCCGTCACTGCTGCCTGCGCCCCGTCACTGCTCAGGTAATTAATTGCCCTGTAAAGTGCTTTGAGATACACTGTATGAAAAATGCTGTAGAAAAGCGACTGATACAATAGAGCTGTTGGTATTTAAAGTGGTAAAACCCAAGATAGGATGACTGAGGAAAATACATTTTCAGTCACTCTTTAAATTAGGAAAGTCCATCAATGGAAACTTGGGCAATTCATTGCTCCTCGCTGCTGCCCTGCTGGGTTTGAGGTACACACATATACAGGCCAGAGTCACAATTTCCATATGAACCAGTTATTTATATCTACTGACAGGAGGAATTATGTGAAATAAACATAATTTATAGTTATTCCAGGAAAAGCCATCAAAATGAAAACTAATAAGGATTTCTTTCAGCTCAAAAGGTGTCAATTTGTTAGAAACCAATGGCTAATGTTAGTGCAGCTGACAGAATTATTAATGTATTTCCAAACAATGTAATTGTTTATATGCAGTCCACCTCGCTGGGCCAGGGACCGTGGTGGCAGGGACACAGTGGAGAACCTGAGGACTGGGCTCATCCAGTGACTTTTTTGTTCTTTAAATTTGCAACTTTCATTTTTTACAGCTAACACTAAAGGCAACCCCACAGTTGTGACAGGCATGAAGTGTCAGACAGGGGCTGGAGCAGAGGTGGCCAAGAGCTGTCAGACTCTCCCCAGCAGAAGGAACGTGGGAGCTCGAGGTGACTCATTCCCTTTTCTCCTCCACGGTTCCCCAGAATGCTGCACATATGCAGTGACATCCTCTGCATCACTGCTCAGAACGTGCCTGCAAAGGCTTCCTAGAGCATTTCACTTGCTGCTTTTGCAGTTTGAGGTCTCCCACCTGTGTTTCACATTATTTTGTATTGCCACAAAATTGGAGAGAGCAATTTCAAATTCGAGAGACAAATGAGCAGAGAGAGGTCCCTGATTAGCACCACATTTCTACCTGTAACACAGAACAGCCAGGCTATGAGAAGCAGAGGTATCTGTGACTGGGGGAAGTTTGTCTTTTGCAGTATGAGGCTTCCTGTCAGCTCTTTGGGCCAGCAGGAACGGGCTGACTGTGCTTCAGGGTTCCTCTGGATTCGCTCTCTCCGTGCCTCTCCAAGCTGGAAGTTCAGCAGCACTGCCATGGTCACAGTGCTCCCCAGGAGCAGCATGGGAGCTCTCTCATGCCCACAGCAGTTGTGCCACCTGGGCAGAGGGGCCCTGGCTCCTTGTGCTGGGACTGCTGCCAGTGCCACCCATGCTGCTGCTGCCTCCCTTCCTGCAGTCCAGCAAAGCTGGCTGAGTGGGAAGCAGCCAAGTTCAGCAGGGACAGCCTGGTCCAACAAGAGGGACCCTGAGAGACTCATATTTTAGCCCTGATTTGGGATCTGTTCTCACACTGTTGGGTCGTTGTCACTTGATGCTGCCGCTCAAGGTATTCCCTCGGATCATCACATGAGCAGCTCGCTTGGCTTATCTGATGCTGCTCTCAGTCGGTTCGAATCTTATTTATCAAATAGACAGCATTTTGTTTCGATGGGTGATTTTTCATCTTCCATTAGTGAAGTTGTTTCCTTGGTTCCCCAGGGCTCTATATTGGGCCCGTTGTTATTTTGTGTTTATATGCTGCCACTGGGTTATATTATTCATCAGCATGGAGTAGCTTTCCATTTCTATGCAGATGATTCTCAAATTTATTTGTCTGCTAACCCTCGTGCTGTCTCAGCTGTCTCCACGCTATCAGCCTGTCTCTCTGACATCACAAGATAGATGTGGCAAAACTTTTTGCCGTTAAATTCAGACAGAAGAGGTGAGCCCTGCCTCGACGCCAGCATTTCATTTCCTGGGATGACACTTCCAATACGATCACTCCCAGGATCTCATCACCACGTTGCCCCTCGTGCGCTCCTGCCTTACCTCGCTGCTCCCTCCTTGATTTGTTCCCCTGCACCGCTCGGCACTCACCTCTGTCTGCAGCAGGATTTGTGGTGTCGCTGTTCTGATGCCTATTGAGGCACTGGGCTGGGGACCAACCTCCCCACCTCCCACTTGCTGCCATTCCCTCTGCAAAGGCCTTTGTTTGTTTGCAAGGCTGGCAGATGGGACGTCCCATCCCACAGAGCCGTGTGGGTGCTCGGCACGCTGATGTCAGCAAGGTGGAGTGGTTTAGAAATGTTTCTCAAAATGTTTTAAAATTTAAAATGTCTATGATTCAGTGGCATTTAAAAACCATGACTGCAGGTACCAGTCCCCGGTGGCACCATGCCCATTCCTCCTGCAGACACACGGCTTGGAGTGTTTCTCCGGTACAAGACAACAGATAGTTCTGAGCTGCTGAGGAGCAGGGCTGGACCCCTCTGTGGGGACCCAGCATCCACACCCCCACCCATCACCTCCTCTGCAGTCCTGGGACAGCAGGGGAGCACATGCCCTGCTGGCCATGACCCACAGAGTGCCAGCCTGTGGTTATTGCAGGGTTGGCATGATCATGAGTGAATTGTGGTCATGTCTGCTGGTGCTGAATCAGGCTAAAACATACGTGGGACAGAATGGAAGGAAGCTTCAGAGCAGCCCCTGATTCCAGCAGATGTTGGTGGGGAAATAATCTGCTCAGAGACATGACCCCCAGGCTCCGGGGGCTGTGAGGGCCTGGAGGTACAGCCCATGGTGCTCCTCCACAGTAGGGGCTGCTGGGCTGGAAGAGCTCATGCCTACGGGTGTTGTACAAGGTTTGGATCATGTGGAAGATGAGGGAAGCCTGGTGGATACCTGCCAGGAATTACAACCTGAGCAGTGCACTCTTTCACCTGTCTGGGTTTGTTCCTCTCCACAGCAGCAGGGTGGTACCGTGTGCCACAGCTCTGCCAGGGTCCAGGGCCCCTGAGCTCATCCTCCTCTCAGGGATCCTCCCAAGCAGCCACGGCTCCCCTCCCCAGTGGGCTGCCCACAGCTTTAAAAAGTCCTTCAAAAATAGTCAATTTGTTCCTATAAAAATGAACCAGCTAGTTCTCACAAAGACACCAAATAAATCTACTTCATACATTATTTGTTAACTTCATCAAATAAAGTACAATTTTATGGCTTAAATGTCAATCTCCACAGCTCATTGAGTTCTTTAAAACAGCAGAGACTTGTCTGTTTACAGAAGCAAAAATTAGGCAGGCGGCTTTCAACTGGTGCAGGGACCCTGTTGGCTCGTGTA
This sequence comes from Lepidothrix coronata, assembly GCF_001604755.1. Lineage (NCBI taxonomy): Eukaryota > Metazoa > Chordata > Aves > Passeriformes > Pipridae > Lepidothrix > Lepidothrix coronata. The sequence goes on from NW_016690208.1 coordinate 6,884,253, forward strand.
TGAGGAAGAATCATAAAATACATTCGATGTGGAGAGCGTGCAATTTGACAAAGACAATTTGATTTGTCCGTGGCTTTTAAAATATTCATCCCACTTTGATGGACTATAGTTTTATAAATATGGATTACCATTAACTGGCACAGACAGTTGAAGCCTACAGAGTGTTCCGTGAAGCTTGTTGGGAACGAAGGCCTCCAATAAAAAAAATCATTATCTCTGCCTAAAAACACTAATCAGTAACGTTTGGTTCATTTGCAGCTCTGAGGTCAGTAATTCACTTTTCCTGCTTCTGTGTTTGTGATGTTTGGGAGGAAAAGAGTTCTCAGTTTTACTCCTCAGATCTAGAAGTGGCTGCTGGGGCTGGGGCAGCACTGCTGAAGAGGCACTGGTACGGCCACGGGGGGTCAAGAGGGCATGCTGCAAAATTTAACTGCTGCTTCTGTCAGACAACTAAACTGCTGGCTTTTTTAAGATAAGGAAAAATGAAGAAGTTGGTAATAAAAGAAATAAAAAATAGGAGTTGAGAGCCAGGGAAAACAGTTACAAGATTTGATGGGCTTTTGTTGGCTTCAGATCCAAACTGAAATCAGACAGTCCAGGTAAGGAGCACGTTACACAGGACTTCAGGCTCCTTGAAGGGATAAACCAATAATGAGCTTGTTATTGGAGCAAAGTACTTTGTTTATGGTCTATCCACACAGCCAAGCACCCGCTGGAGAGCTGGAGAGTCCCGTGTACAGCCTGGGGACCTGAAAAGTGAACAAAGAACTTTGAGTTTCTAACAGCATTTCAACTTGTGAAGTAGGTTCAGTTTCCAGCCCAGAAGTTTATTCAAGTTAAGAAAACACATCCTCAGATTAAAAAGAGTATTGCACCACTGTCAATTTTCAGACGTTGCCATCAGGAAAAAAAAATTACATTTCAGGCTGACGAGCGACTAATCAAGGCAAGTGAAACGGTGCTGCAATAAATTACTCCACAGTGAAATAAACCACACAAACAGACCGATGATAATAAATGTAAATTATTTCTCTGAAGAAATTTTCTTGGTATATGAGTAATACGAACCATCAGGAAGGAGTCTTCCTTAACATTAATTACAGAAAATGACAAGTGAGCTGATGACTGCGAAGGCTCATTATCTGAGAACATATTCACAACTTTGCAATTTGCGCGAGATGTACTCGGGCTAAATTAATCTCCCTTCTTTGCATGAGCCTCTTCTAATTTTCATGTTATTAACAGGTTTGCAGTATCACTCAGTGCTTGTCACTCTAATCAGGTTTCGGCATGTTCGCAAAAGCGAAGTGTCATTTATAAGGATAAGCCCTCATAATGGCGCTCTCTTTCATGTGGAGAATTCTACAAGGTTGCTTTTAATAAGGTCCTTTAATCATCTCCCTTTGCTCAACTTTTGGCCCCTCTGTTTTTTCATGAAGAGTCATTAAAAGACTTTGAAGTTCATCAAGGATGAAAAATTCATGACACTGTGGCAAGAAAAAGGCCAAGGATGGGGGGACGCGCGGGGCAGGGGATGGGCGGAGGCCGCAGTGTCACCCTTGGGTGCTCTGCTCTCCCAGAACTGCTGAGTGAAGGGTGGAGGTGGGCGAGGGGTGGCCTCCCCTGGCAGTCACAGCTGCTCCTCCCTGCAGTTGCCAGTGGCACAGGGAGCATCCTCCTCCCTCTGCTCCTGGGCCGAGTCACGGCACAGGATCTGCCAGCAGTGCCGCTGGGGTGGCATCTCCAGTGGCATCTCCCCTCGGTGGCTGATGACTGTGTGTGTCCCTCCCCTCCTGACCGCTCAGCCCTCGGTGTCAGCACAGCCCTCGGGGCTGCCACGCTTCAGCTGCCCCACAGTGACACCCTGGGCTGTCCTGGTGGTGGGAGGACAGCACAGGAGGGCCAGTTCGGGAGCAGATCGATTTCCCTGCAAGCAGCAACCCGGGCAGCAGCCAAGGAGGCCCAGGGAGCTTTAGAGGGGAGCGTTAATCAGAGGCGACATTTCTCGAGGTCTGCAGCATGGCTGGGCTGTTTGAGGTTAACCTTATTCTTCTTCTGTGATTTGATAACACTGGACTGGTGTTTATGCTGGAGCTTTTGAACACAATGGAAGGAGGGGGAGAACTTTATTAAATTTTTGAAATTCATTTAAGCAGGGCCAGCATAATGAATTGCCAGATCTGGTGTGCACATTGTCCCCGGAAGCAACAATAATTTAGGTGGACATAAACCAATATGTAGATTAAAAATGTTTAAGCCAAGTGTCGTAAAATATATAAAAACATAAGGCAGAATTAACATATCAAAGTTTAGCATTATAAGTAATGACGGGTCAGATATAAGGTTATGTCTGCAAAATTGCATTTCAATATAATAAATCCATTCAAACTCTGTCCAGAGACACAAATTGAATCTATAGACAAAGCAACTGCAATCCATTGAATGCTATGAAGTATTCAAGTGAAAACAATGCATTTAGGAAAGGAAATTGAGTGTATTTTAAATATACAGGTGCTTGGAACTTCCATATCGCTTTATGCTCCTGCAGATTTGTATACACTGCATACACAGCCTACTTTTGACAAAGTCCTCAAAATGATGAATTTCTGATGGAAGACTTGATATTGCAGCAGATCTGTTATGCACCGCTTATCCTGTAACACAAACCATTAATAACAATCACGCTCCCACTGCACTGAGCTCTCTCGTTAAGGTTTCAAAGCTTTTGCAACTCCGCACGCCCCGGAAGGAGGTGGCTGCGAGCGGGTGAGGACTGTGAGGGCTGGCCCAGCCCAGGGCAGCCCCTGCTCCCTTCCCTGGCAGCTCCTCAGCTCTGTGCACAGCCAGGGGCTCCCAGCCCTGCACCCCAGGGCCTCCATCCTCCACCTCTGCCCCGGTCCTGCTGAGTGGCATTTTTCACCCCTCGCCTCTCTACAGCCAAAGTTTCCCCCATGCCAGACTCTCGGTTGCTCCATCCTCTCACCCGCGGTGCCAGAGCTGGGGGAAGTGCCCTAATGACCACAGTGATCCCTGGTACTTCATCAGTGTTTGATCTCAGGCAGCATTAACTCGCTGGCAATGGTTATTGGCACTGATGGTGCACTGATTGGTTATTGGCACTGATGGTGCACTGCGAGGGGTGAGCGTGGGCAGCAGGACAGGGAGGGGACATTCCTGCCCCAGCTCCCACTGGCCCTGTGCCTGCAGGCAGGGGAAAGGCTGCCCAGGCCCTCCACGCCAGCCCTGCCCAGACACCCGGCCCATGGACTGGGTGGACACAGGTGATGTGTTTACCCAGACCCTGAGCCCTGTGAGACTGTGGTGAAGGGGTGGCAGAGGTGCTGCCACAACACCTGGGAGCATCCCTGGCCCCAGCAAAGAGGGAGAGGCTTTCGCCTGCTCCTGCTGGTCTCCCTCTGGGCTTGCTGGGATGATGCCAGGGCTAAGAGGGGATCTGTGGCTTCGTGTCCCAGGGTGCCCATGCTTGGAGGTGGCAGGCGGGCAGGGAGCCCTCCAGAGGGCTCAGGGACCAAAACAGCAGTGACTGCCAGCCCCTGCTTGGGGCACAGGCGAGCTCTGGCAGCGAGGCCTTGGGAGCAGAGATTAAAAGGTGCTTTTGGGAGCTGGTGTGATGGGGAATGCAGGCTTTAATAGACATGTTCATCTTTCAGCAGTGTGTTTTGCATGTAATAATGTCAGCACACTTCTCATTCTGGCAGAAATTCCACAGATAATTGGAAAGAAGTAAAAATGAAAACATTAGAATTTGCCATGTCATATGTTAACTTTTTATTATTGTATGATGCCAATGGTCCACTGACAGATGCTGTGTTATTAACATTTGATTAAAAATCACTTCAGGTCTAAAGCAGCCTGTTCAGAAGAGAACATCTTGACAAGCCTGGTGGTTTGTGATTGACAATTAATAACATTCTGTGTGTCACAACACAGATAGTGTGACTTATTGATGCTGGTGTAATGCAACACTTTTCATCTGAGCTCTTCAAATTGGTACATAGAAATAGGAGAGAAAGAGCCTAATTCAGCTGGCTTTGATTACAAACACACCAGCCAGTGCAGAGCTCTCCATCCCAGAGCAGACTGACAGTGCTCAGCAGGATGGACCCTCGTCCCAGCCCTCCACTGCATGGAAAACCAGTTCACCACCAAACTTCTGTGCAAGAGCTCAGCATTCAGCTACAGGGCTACAGCAGTTATGTGCAGCAGAAAACTACACATGTGCTTATTTAACCAAAAATTAGAAGGAAAACTGTTTTATTTACTTACATATTAAAATAATTTGTAACTGAAAAGATGAACGGTCAGTCCTTTGAGATTTGGTTGGGACTCTTAATTGCACACTACTGCAAGTGAGGTCTGATGTCTGTGTGTCAATAGTAAAATTCATTAAAAACATAAATTGCCTTCGTTGGATGAGGGTTGAAATGTACTATTTCAATTTTCTTTGCTCTTGCAAAGGGCAAATTCTGACGAATTTTGCTCATGCTCTGTCTGCTTTGAAATAAAGGCTTCAGGAGCCCTAGCCACGTTTCTGCCCAGAAAAAAATGCTGCTGTGGATTCAGGTGCTGCACCACAGCCAGCAGAAATCTGGGCAGCCCTGCTTGGGAGCAGCCTGGACCTCTGCAAATCCAGCCAACCCCAGCCAAATGGGCCCTTGCCATCTTCAATTCAGTATTTATTGATACTGAACCCCTTTCCAGCACTACAGATCCCCAAGTGCCACAGCGTCTGCCCATTCCTCCCCTCTCCAACACGTGGCTGCCACGTGTGTTGTGTTGTGTGCTCTCTGCTGCTGCTCACCCCACACAAGAGCCCCACTGCCAGGGTGCCACCTCTCCTGCCTCCTGGGCCAGGGCTCGCTGGGCTGGACGTGTGTGGATACAAATCCACACTGAAGCAATGCAAACACTTCCCAGCCCTAATGCAGTAAGCAGGGGAAATAATTACAGATTTCCAAGATTCAACAGGGAATACTTCTGAGAAATGCGTCCTCCACTGGGAGTTTCATAACCATTTAATCTAATTTTTCTTGATGTTTTGATCTTCCTTTTAAACAAGGCATTTGTCATTAGCTTTCAAGGAGACAAGTTGCTAATACATTACACTCTTAAAAGGCCCACAGTTAGTGTCAATGTCTTCTGATGGCTGTTCACTAACAGTACATGAAAGAATTGCCAGTGTCAGTTCCTCTCCACTTGGCTGCATCAGTGATGGCAGGATGGTCCGGTCCCAGTAGCACTGGCAAGGACACCGGGCCAGGGGACACCGGGTCCAAACTTGGCCTTTTTCCCTCCACTTTTCATGTCCAGGGCACTTATGGTGGTGCTTTTGTCACCTGGTTCATGCTTGGGTAGTTCTGAGTGCTCCTGACCATTTCTGAGTGGATAAAAAGCGAATATTTACCAGGAAAAGGAGACACACGTGCCTCACTACAGCCGTTCTGCCCCTCACGTGTTCTCCTCCAGCAGGTCCAGGGGCACTTGGAAAACCCATTCCTGCCTGGACCCACCTCAAGTCTCTGCTCCCTCTGTTCTTCGAAGAGTGTGAACAAAGCAGATGGAAAATACATTTTTTTAACTTCTTGGATGACATAACTTGCATATTAAATAATAATGAACCAATAAATTACAAGAAACTAAACAACCAGAAGAATATGTATGTAGAGTTTGGAGTATTTATAAATTAATAAATCATTCATGATGTATAAACTCCATGTAGCTAAATGCATCATTTACTGAATTTCATCACCTTTCACAACATCCCCACCTCTGACTGGCTGGTTTTAGAGCAGCTGTGCATCTCCACAGAGAGGTTGGAAGATCAGTGGGTTACAGAGATTGGCAGGACTCAGACGCTGCAGCATCACTAGCGGGGGCAGCACATCCATGGCCACCTTCAGGATTGACATCTCCATAAAATCCCATGGGGTAGCACACCCTGGTTTTCCAGGCAGTTCCTGAGAGGGTGAAGTCCATTGAGCTGTAACTGGTGTCTGTGGAGCTGCAGGAACAGTGCTCTGGGAACTTGGGAAAACTCCCAACCTCCCTGCTCATTCCTCTCCTCTCAGCTGGGGCTCACCTTGGGCACCCCAAGACACTTGTGCAGAATATGGAGAACAGGAACACCAAATTCCTATAGAAAGGGTTCAGATGGATTTAAAAGTCTGATTTCAGGCTTCTCTGCCAAAGTCCCCAAACTGTGCTGTCCCCAGAGAGGCTGGGCAGGGGCTGCTGTTGGGCAGGGCTGTCCTGCACCACGTGCCACAGGCCAGCACTCACTCGGTCACTGCTCTCTGCCTGCATGACTTCTGCACAAGGTAATGCTGAATAATGCACAGCAGGTACGAGTTTTTTGACAAAGAGTCATTCCATTAAAATGTTTTTAATTGGGAGGCATCACAAACACTCCCAAGCACCCAGAAGCTGCTGGAATCCCTGATGCTGGGGCAGACGGCAGCAGCCCCTGCAACTGCAGAAAAAACTACTTTGTCTGTCTGCTAACACATGTGGATTCTCTTTCTACACCTCTAACCTCATGCTGACTTCTCAGTGTAGAAACCCAGCAAGCTCCACACACGGACAGATCAGGGTGCTTTGCTGTGCTCGGAGGTGCGATCGGGGAGGAGCAGGCAGAGTCCGGCAGGGAAAGCTGCATCGCTGCTGTTCTGCAGACAGTCAGTCGTTAGACACCGACCGAAGCTTCCCTGCTCTGGAGTCCCGTGTCCCGATAGCCACTGTCCCGCCGGGCTCCCGGGATCGCGGGCGCGGGTTTGGCTCCTGTCCCGTGCCCATCCCGGGCATCAATCACGGAGCAGCCCCGTGGCCGGTGCGATGGTTTTGGCGCCTGCACCTGTCACACGGTAATTAATGGGTGGGGGATTGCTTTTGACAGGAATTCAATGGCCTGGAACAGACTTTGTGCCAGTCTTTTGTGCCTCAGGCAAAGTGCTTACTAAGTAATTTTATGGATACCAAGCTCAAACATTTCACAATTAGCACTTTGTTTGCTTTAGTGGGTGAAAAGCAGGGCCTTACCACTGCCCTGCCCTCATGGCTGACAAACACCAGCCCCAGAAAGGCTGTTTTTCCCCAAAAACCATTCTCTGGGGTATTGACCTGGGCAGCAGAAATTGCTGCAGATACAGGGGGGTGGCAAATGCAACCCAGGCAGGGAAGAGACTCGAGGGGGCTGCCAAGCCCCGTTTCTCCTACACCACCCACAGAGGCACCAGGGTAGCAATGTGGGCAACAGGCAGCTTCCCACTTTGGGTTTGCAGATGTGTGCCATGAGCCCATGGTGGAATTGCACCCCATCCTGCCAGCAGCCAGACACAGTGCCCATCCCAGTGCCGGGGTGGCATTGCATGGAGACCCTCTCCAGCCCCTCAGCAGCAGAGCTGTTCACCCTGCTGACCCTCCTGCAGGCCACCACCAGGGCAGGTCTGTTGACTCCCGGCAATAACAGAAATTTAAAGACAAACCCAGTCACAGAACCAAGTTCACACCCAAAGAAGTGGGTTCCCACCCACTGGCCTCAGCTCCCACAGGCAGAGGGGCTGCTGAAGAGCTGCACTGGGCAGCTGCCACAGGAGACCTCGCCAGAGCCTCTGAGCTCTGAGACAAGGGCAGGGATATCTCAGTGCTCGGCAGAGATATCTTACTGTAAACAGAATATTGTTTTATATGAAACCATTAAAAAGGTCCCTGAGGGCAGCCCTAAGTGTATAATATAATTTTACTCTGAATCCCTGGTTTGACTTGACTTTACAACAAAACTGTGTTTTCTGTATTTAAGCAGATGCAGTAAAGGAAAGGTCGTGACTGGTGCTGACATGGAAATCTCATTTGGCTCATGGGTCCCCTTAGGGCCTTTATGCTGTGTGGTACTTCAAACATATTTCAAAGTACAACACTAAATGTCACTCTTTAATAGACAGAGGCATTCCAAGTGTTTCTTGAATTTCCTTGGAAAGTGCTTCCCTGCAGCCCGGGGCTCAGTGCTGGGTTGGTTCAGAGCCAGCACGGCCGAGCAGCAGCACCGACAGCAGCAGTGGGAGCTGCCCAGGGCCTGGGGCACGGGCCTGGCAGCTGCTCCTTGTGAGAGCCAGGAATCAGGGAGAATGGCAGAAAAGAAAAAAGAAAATAACCCAAATCCGTTTCAAACGTTCACCATATTTTGAATTAATTTCCATTTTCCCTTTCCTCATCCAGTTCTTCACACTCACTCAGCAGCTCTCTTGGGATCTGAAAGTTATTTTGACTTTTTTTGAAGTGTTTCAGGTCTAACACAATCTGCACAAGTCACTACAGCCCAATCCCCAGATCTGAAGACTCTTGAAAGCAGTTGGATCTCTTCCTGCTGCCAGGCTGAGGCTGCAGTGAGGATGAGTAGCCAGTCAGATGGTCTGGAAATTTATTTTATTTAGCTAATTCCTTCAACAAATAAGGAATTTACTGAGTCAGAGGGATTGACACTGGTCAGGAAGACCTGAACTTAGTGAATAATTCCTTCCTTAAAAAGTAGTTAAAGCACTGAAAAAGTTTAATTTCCTTTTGACAGTTAAATTGGACTTAGTTTGAAAATGGATATTTTCACTTGCAGTTTATCCTACAAAAGGGAGACAAACACTCTCCAGATCCTCAGAGACCCAACAGCTCCTGCTCAGTCAGACGAGACATTCCAGGCTCATCTCAAACCAAGGGTCTGTTTCACATTTTTCCTTATTTCTGGCTTTTCAGTTTGGCCAAGGAAAATCAGGAGAAACCTGGTGGCTCCAGCTGTGGCTCAAGGCAAGAGCCATCAGCTCCAGCACCTCTGCCAACAGGCTGAAGGAGGGATCAGCAGCTCCTTGCCAGGGCTCTCCACAGGGCCAGGATTTACAGTTGGTTTATGCTGTGTATATTGTATGCAAGCTTGTTTTTCTCTTAGCTGCTATAAAAATTAAAGATTTAGGTATATACTGCAAAAGGTACTACCAGTTTTATGTACCAGCATTTCTCTCCTATGATCAGGGCATAAATCCAGCTTTTTCAGCATGTCTATAAATTACTCCATATCAACAGGGCAGCTGGAGGTCACCTCAGCAAGGCCAGATAAACCTGTGTAACTTCTGGCTGAGGCTGCTATCATTGAATTTCTCACACACTTTGGGGCCACTTTGTGTCTGTCTTCACTATCAAACACGGCTGCTGGAAAGGGCTCCTCTAGTAGCACTTCCTTATTCCTGTTTATTTACCACAGGCTGCCCGGGGCAGTGCTGGAGTCATCATCCCAGGAGGGATTTAAAAGACATGTAGATGTGGCACTTGGGGACACAGGGTAGTGGTGGTCTTGGCAGCACTGTGTTAATGATTAGACTTGATGATCTCAGAGGGCTTTTCCAACCTAAACAATTCTATGATTCTGTCCTTGTCCTGCCTGTCCTCACAAATCTCATTTACTGTCATCATTTTGATAAATAAAATTCTGTAGTGTAAATGGAAGCAAATATTTGATGTCACGTGATGCTTTCTTTGCATTAATTAGCAATTTACTGAATAAATATTGCGGTGCAAACCAACAATAAGTATCTTGTAATTAAAAGCTTGTTCATGTTTATCTGCAATCCTTCCCCAAAGATAAAACCCTGCGAAAACCACAGGCTACAGAGGTTTCCAAAATGGAAAAAGTGTCAATGTAAAGAAACTCATTGAAATCAAAACGTCGTCGTCTGTGTGAGGTACCAGAACCACCTGCCTGAGCTCTCACTGAGCTGTGTCTGCCCCGGGGTGCAGCCGGGGAGGGGCGGGCGCTGTCGGGCAGGTGAGCCCAGGCTGCTGCGGGCACACCGTGGGCTCGGTGGGTTTATCATTCCCCTGCTCTGAGCAGGGCCAACCTGCCTGGGAGGAGTCAGCCTGGGGACCCCCGTCCGTGCTCATTCCCCCTCAGGCACACACAGAGATAACACGAGCTCTGTTCGCCCAGGAAAATCCCCCCAACATTTGCAAACACATCCCTGCCTGAGCGGAGGCACAAACAGCTGCATCTGCAGCGTTCAGAGGGTCAGCTTTTGGAGATTCTTCAGTATTTTCACCATGAATTCTCCACAGTGGAAAAATTCCTGATCTTCATTAATATTTAAGAAGGTAAGCACTGGGTATTCCCAGTGGAAAACGAGACACAAGGACAGATCAACCTCTGGGGTAACCATGGAATTCCACTGAGTTACACAGAAGATGACATTCTCCATTTCCTTCTGCTGATCAAAGAAGAGGGCCAGGACCAGGCTCACGGGCCTGTCCCCAGCATTTTCCTCACTCAGTAGTCCCAGACCAGTCCCTCAGAGCAGTTTGCTCACAGGTATTTCCCCCGGGGTTCAGAGCAGGCAAATGCCTGCCCTTGAGATGTCCCAGCCAGTTCTGCCTGCCCACACTGGCATCATCGAGCCCAGGTCAGTTGGGGGGGACTTATTTTCCTCTTGTAAAATAAAAGCCAGCCTTTAGGTGGTAGAGTACCTGGGAACAGCCTTGTGCCTGTCCCCTTGCCCTCAGCCCTGTCCCTGACACTGTTCTCTGCAGGCTGGGAACAGCCAGAGACACTGTGCTGAGGGCTGCTGGCAGCTGCACAGGCACGAGAAATCCAATGTTTTTAACTGTACTAACAAGTAACTTCTAAATATTTATAAATCGAACCTTAATGTTTTTCTTTACTAACACTTAAATATGTTACAAGGTTCCCACGTGTTCCTGTGCCTGCACAACAGCCCTCAGGGGGAATTTCTCTGGCTTCCCTGGGGTACAAGTCCCCTTGGCTCACAGAAATTTCTTGGAGACCTTACAGTATGAGCAACCAGCACCCAGGAGGGCAATGGGTCAGCTGGTCTGTCCCGCCTGTGAGAGAAATCAGGGGTTGTTCTCTCCAGCCCTTACACACCAAAAATGAACCATGGCTCTAAAAGGTGGAGCCAAAATTAAAAATTGCCTGCCTTAACTAAGGAGACTATTCCAAAGGCATAATGTAATGGATTGAGTTGTGGATTTAAGAGACATGTGGCCCCTGTTGAAGGGGAAGGATGCTCCAGCTTTATGCTTGTGCAATTAGAGAAACAACTTCCTTAAAACCACCCTGTGTTATTTCCAAAACTGGGATCTCCACAGCCCACTGTTTCCTCACAACTTTCCTCCTCGGTACTCACATTCTACAAGTTAATGTCTTTCAGAGTCAAACCATAAAATCCTTGCATTCTGCAGAAGCCATACATCAATAAAAATAAGCACCTGAGTCCAGACCTGTTTGTATCTGACCCATTGCCTGTTGCCAAAACCCACAAAGATCTTTAGCCTCTAGATTTCCCATGGTCAAACAAAATAAGGTCTGAGTGGCATTAAATATCACTTTTGCATTACACACATTTTTCTTTCATATAGAGTGTCATAAGTGGATAAAGAACCTGATATTGTGGGTACCTAAAGCCCAACACAGCTTCTGCTAAGGGACCTTCAAGGATAAGAGGCCGGTGCACTGTTAAAGATTAAAACCCAGCCGTCTGCTTTTATGCTTGAGAGTCCTTCGCGACTCCCCGGTGACATCACATTCATCTCACTGTATTTGAAAAATGCATTTAAATGTCAAAACTAAAGTACCCAAACAAGGGCTCCTTAGCACACTAACTGTTAACACATTGCTGAGCCAAACGCCTTCCCCAAGACATATGGGGCCGACTCCATCCATAAAATATACCACAAGTAACACACAAAGTCCCGGAGGAAATAAATACTCTCTGCTCTACTCTGACCTGGTTTTTCCTCCCAAAACACACTTGAAGACATGTTTCACTGCAGCAGTGGACATCAATTTCAAATACCTTCCTGCAGCACTGCACCTCCTCCTGGCTGAGGAGATGCCCCAGACCACAGCTGCGTTCAGGGCTGGGAGCACTGGAATTGGAGGTGCTGCTGAGGCCACACACTGGGTACTCTTCACCCCAATTGAAATAAAACTGTTCAGATCAATGAACTCAGTAATTTACTTCAGACAGACCTAATCAGTGCAAGGTAAAAGAGAGGCAACTTTGCAAAATGTAAATGAACCTGACGCCAGAGACACAAGTAATGGGAATTCAATGGCAGCTGGTGCCAGAGCAGCAGAACCATGAGCTGTCCCCAGTTCCAGCTGCTTGGAATAGAGAAAAGGTGGGAGAGGAAGAGGCTCCTTCCTCTTGCCCTGCAAAGCTGTGGCAGCAGGATGCTCAGCCTGGGGGTGAAAAGGAGCTCTGCCCTGTCCTGGGGCTCTGCTGTTGCTCTGCACACCCCAGCACAAGGGGGTACCAACCTGCTGGGATTTTTCTCCTCCCTATGCAAGTACCAATGCCTCTGAAAGTGCAGAAGAAAACTGGGCAAGGCCATTCTGAACCCCAGATGGGAAAGAGAAGTTGCCCACATCTGGTGGCTATTGGAGAGCCAGGGTCAGTGGGAAGGGCAGAGGCAGGGAAGAACCTGGCCCAGTCAATCTGTGCTCATCAAGCTTGGCCCCAAGTGCTACGAGCTCCATTTTCCTGCCAGAGCAGAGCCAGCCCCTGGCCAGCCCTGGGGCTGAGGGGCTGCAGGAAGCAGCCATTGGAAGAAACAAAATGCCCCTGTTTGCTCAGGGAAGCCCTGTTTTCCTTGGGCAATGTGGGAATGAAGCCAGGGCACTCAGTGCTCATATCACAGTGATGCCACCACTGAGTGAGCAGCAGCTTTTTCAGAGAAGAGCAGTTAGGTCTTCATAATGGACTGCAACTTTGTAGAATAATTTAATTTTTTCCTACTGTTACGATGCCAGAATTTCAATCAGACAAAACCGTATAATGGATTTCTTTTGCTGGGCATGTTACATAAATTGCATATTCAAGTACTATAAAATATTTGTAACAGACAGGTACTTTTCTAAATTGGGTCTGACAGTAAGCGATAGTGACTGGAATATTTATGTGATGGCACCTATGCAATGAGGCAAAATGCAAGGTGTGGGAGTAGGAACATGGCAGCAGAAATCCCATGCAGGGTTTGTAGCTTTTCTGCCCTGCTGCACTGAGCTCCCCAGCCAGCTGAGCCCGTGACCGGTGCCATCAGGGACCAGTGGTGGAGTCCATCATGCAGAGAGCCCTACAGCAGAGATTTGGACAGACTGTCCCTTCCTCCCTCCTTCTAAGTCTCAAAGCACAGGTATTTTGAATCTTGGCACTTCCCTGCCTGGAAGCAGCAGCCGTTAGCTCTGAGGAAGCACAGAAGGCTGGACAGGGACTGGACCAGGCTGCCCTGCCCAAGGGTGCAAGAGAGGGAGCTGGGAGGATGTTCCTTGTCCAGGGCAGCTGCCCCCAGTTCTTACCCAAGTCTTGCTCTGTTGCCAGAGCCTCCCTGAGACTGAGCACTCATTTCGGTAACATTTCCTTGACAATCACAGTTGGCAGGTCCATACTTTGCTATTTACAATTAAAATATTGTATTGATACAAATAGGCTTTGGCAGCCGCTTCAAGAGGTTTTTAATTGAATGATTATTGTATTAAATAACTGTTTTTAATGGAGCATGAACTTGTTTAAATGATGACTATAGAGCTATTGAGAGTCCAGCAAATATTCCATGTATTTCCAGCTTTTCACAAATAAATATTTATGTCTTGCCAGTAGAAGGATTTCCTGGCTGACCACAGAGGGTGGCAGGGAAAAACTCCCAGCCCTGGGCTGAGCTCTGAAGCTGTGGTTGGCAGTTTCTCAGGCTGTGCCCATGGTACACATGCTGTTCTTGGAGTGTGAGTGCTGGGTGTGCAGGAGGATGAAGGGGAAGGAAAGTGGGACTTCATTAACCCTGATCACAAGCCAGCTGCAGCACCAGCACCCTGAGAGCCCCAGTCACCTGGCCTGAACACACCCTGACCCCCAGCCTTGTGGGGTTTTGACTCCTGCCAGCACATTTCTAGTCATCCCAACCTGTCATTAGAAGCCTCTGTGGCACAGACAGCTCTGTCTGTCCCCCTTCAACAATAGCTCACGTCAATTTGCATTACGCAGGAGTAGCAGAAGCAAACATGAAGATGAACCCTCTGAAAAAGGCTTGCACAGCTCTTCAGCATGAGCAGGATTAATCACAGACAATAATTACCATACCAAGAGTTAATACTTCGGCAGCTCAGCCTGGCCTCCCAGCTCCTGGACAAAACCAGGATCTATCCAAACCAGGGGAAGCAGCAGTTGTGGTGCATTCTCGCCCCCACCCCATTTTTCAATCATCACTCAGAATAATTCTGGATTTAATGATTTATTAGCTCAGAAAATAAGCAGACCCCAGTCCTGTGCAGTGCTCAGCATGCCTTTAACCTTCTGCTCCCACTCTCAGCAGCACCTTTGCTGCCTTAAGGCAAAATGCTCCCTGGCCCCGGGGTCAGTATGGAGGTGGCCACCACCAGCCTCCTTTTGCATGCCAGGGAGGCTTTGTTACCCTTCCAGCTGATGCAGCCACATGACAGCAATGGGCACCATTGGTTTATCAGCTCCATTAAGGCTCCAATAACTTAACAACGGATCAATAAACCATTATCTCCCTCCAGCCTTGAAAACCCAGTCACCCCAAACTCACCTGGCTCTGACAAGCTCGTGGTTTCTCATCATGAGGAGCCAAGACAGCTTGTTAACAGAGTGTGGCTGCCAAAACATCCCCTCCTGCAGGAAGGGGCTCCCCCTCCCCTCTCCCCAAAGAGATCAGGTCTCCCCAGAAGGCAGGGTCTGGTGGCAGTAAAGGTGTTCCCGACACCCCCTCCCTGGGGGAGGAGTGCCAAGGATCACACTGGGAGGGCTTCCCTCTGCAGAGCCCTGTGCCAGTGTGATGCCCCTTCCAGCACCAGGGCTGCCCCACCACGGCCATGACCCAGGGCCTCACCAGGTCAGGGCAGTGTCCCCCCAGTCACACACCAGGTCAGGGCAGTGTCCCCCCNCACCAGGGCTGCCCCACCACGGCCATGACCCAGGGCCTCACCAGGTCAGGGCAGTGTCCCCCCAGTCACACACCAGGTCAGGGCAGTGTCCCCCCAGTCACACACCAGGTCAGGGCAGTGTCCCCCCAGTCACACACCAGGTCGGAGCAGTGTCCCCCCAGTCACACACCAGGTCAGGGCAGTGTCCCCCCAGTCACACACCAGGTCAGGGCAGTGTCCCCCCAGTCACACACCAGGTCAGAGCAGTGTCCCCCCAGTCACACACCAGGTCAGAGCAGTGTCCCCCCGGTCACACACCAGGTCAGGGCAGTGTCCCTCTGGTCACACACCAGGTCAGAGCAGTGTCCCTCTGGTCACACACCAGGTCAGAGCAGTGTCCCTCTGGTCACACACCAGGTCAGGGCAGTGTCCCTCTGGTCACACACCAGGTCAGGGCAGTGTCCCTCTGGTCACACACCAGCTTGGCCACCAGAGCCCAACAGCCCCTCCCGATTACTATGAGATAAAAATCAATATTGCTACTTTACCTTTTAAACACCTGCGTGGCTCTCACTCTAAGAGAGAATTAGCAATTTGAAGTGCTAACAATTTACTTTGCTAAAAAATTAATTCAGCAATTTCCCATAAATTACATGCAGCTCAATAATAAAAATACTATTTCTACATTTGGAAGCTTTCCATTACTGGTCCCGTTCATCTGCAGAATAAAATAGCTTTTCAGAAAGAGAACTATCTCAAAAGTGTTTTCTGAGAAGTGATATTGAATTGTTACATTAGTGGAGAAAGTTGGGCTCCTTTTGTAAGAATCATACATTTCATAATAGTCTGAACAAAGAAAGTTGTCTCTGAATGCCATAATTTAGTCCTGAAAAAGTGACAAACAAATAGTGCCAACTAAACTAGGGAAAGAAAAGAAGTGACTTTTAATTATATAATTTTTTTTGATTAATTTATTTCTGACAGTTTTATAGGCTGACAAGAGAAAGTGTTTTATATGCAAAAAACATTATTCACTCTCAGCTGTTAAAGCATAAAAATTGTCAAATGATTTTAATACAGTTTTAAGTTTAATGTTTACTGTCAGAAAAAAGTCCACAGCAATTACCTGTCACATGGCCCTTAATTCTTTGTTTCTGACAGCAAAAACAATAAAATATGGTTTCGCCCAAACCTCTTACTGTACAGATTTATGAGGCTTAAAAGACAACTGTTTTTCTTATTTGTTTGCATTTAAGGAACGAAACTTCCAGCCATTTTCCAGCAGGAGTGACCCCTTTGACCTGAGCAGGTCAGCACAGACAGGGTTACACCTGCCCCTGGGTGCAGACCTGGGGGTCCCATTCAGTGCAATTCCTGAGCCCCCATCACTGCTGAGGGCAGGGGAAGGAACAGCTGCTGCATTCCTCCTTCTTGGAGGCCCACTTCTTCTCTCTGGCTTTAATGGGCTTTGAGATGCTCTTTGCAGCTCTCTACCTCCAGACCTGGCATGCAGCAGAGGCAGGAACTGGCACACTCATCTGTGGGATTTTAGCAGCAGCTCCTTTTTCCTCACCTGGAGCATCGTCAGGACACCAACATGTCACACGCCTGGGGTGACAGCCAGAGGTGCTGGGGAGAGAAGATCCTGTGGCCCAGGTGCCACCAGGTGCTTTCCCACATCCTGCCATCCCCGAGACTGCTCTGGTGTCCTGCCTACAGGAGAGCAGGTGCCCAAAAGGGCACGTCAAGGCCTGAGAGGGCTGTGAAACAGTACATAACTGATGATTTTTAATATCAGAATAATGAAACTGAGCCGAGAAATATTAATCTTTTTAAAAATGTAAAGAACCAGGGCTCTGTTTCCATGGTAAACCACATCCTGCACATTATCTATCACCTGGGGATTGCAGTGGCATGGTAAACAGAGGGGTAAATACAGGAGAGAGGCACTGCTCTGCTCTCGGCAGAAATAAGCCGTGCTGGCAGTATAAAAGCATAATGGCATTTTCTAGATCAGCCTCCTCAAAGCAGCCAAGCTTCCATGCTTTTTTCTGCATTTTCCATGCAGGTTTCCTCTGCCCCTTTCCTGTGCCTCCAGCCATGAGACACCCTGAATCCCCCTCTCAGCTCCAGACCCAGCACCCCTAAGCAGCAAGCACAGGGACTGGTTTGCGTCAGCAGCACAGGTTGTTTATATCAGTTTTTTGTATCCTCATACCCTCCCTAACCAAAAAGAAAGCAAAAATCCCACCAAAACCCCTCCCAACTTCCAGGAGTTTGCAAACCCCTGCTATAAATAGACCCCTAATAGGAGGCTGGAATAGGATACAATTTATTTCCAGATCTGATGGGCTGACCTTCATCATCACTCGAGGCTCTACTTGTCATGAATTATGGGCAATTCACTCGCTAGTGGAAATAAATTGTATTACTCAGTATCACGTCCTCCGCACATGGCACACGGTGGGCGGCAGCTCCTCCCCAGCACTGCTGGGACCAGCTTCCAGCCTGGGAGACCCTCTCTGGGGAGCACCCAGCTCAGTGGGGCTGGGCAGGAGCTGCCACAGCTGGGGGTCATTTCTGAAGGTGCTGTGCGAGGTCCTGAGCAGAGTTGGTGTCCGGGTCACCAGCCATGGGCCAGCCCGAGGCATCACCATCCTGCACCATCACCATCCTGCACCATCACCAGCAGCCCCACACGCTGTTCCTCACTTCATCCAGCCCCACTACGGATTCATCAGTCAGAGGAAATTTTAGGACAGGGTCAGACCAGGTGGAGCAAGCTGGGCCCTTCTCCTGCTGGCTTTGATCCTCATCCTGATCACAGGAGTCTGACTGCCACCAAAGCAGCAGCAGCCAGGGCTCCTGCCCTGCTCACCCCACCTCCAAGCCCTCCAGACAGGTAATGAGATCAGGAATCATGAGAAAAGGGGTCACAGCATAAATCAAGTGCAGTTAAGATCAATATAAACAAAAGCAGTAAATACCGAATATAAGTGTTAAAAGCCGAGGCTGTGCTGGCCCCAGGGGAGCAGAGCCCCTGTGCCAGCCTGTCGCTGCCAGCCACCCTCTCACACTCCAGCACCTGCTCTTGCTACCAGACTGGTTAGTGAAGGAAACAGATTTAGAGCTCTTCAGCAAGCACCAACTCCTGAACCAAAACAGGCTTGTGCAGAAAACAGCCTGTGCTGCTCCACACTGAGATGGGAAGAGCCCTCAGGAGCTCTGCAACCCCGAGGGCTGTGCCTCACTTCGAGGGGCTGCCCCGGGGGTGGGAGCTGCCCCCACACTGCCCCAGCCCCTCATGGGCCATCAGACAGGGGGAAGGTGACAGCCCAGTCCTGTGCTAGGGATGTGCTTGCCCTTGCATGCACAATAAAGGGTTTTGTGCGGTGATGAGCTCCTACATAGCTCAGATTAGAGGTGAGCTTGTGGTTAGTGTTACACAAGGAACACACCAGGCAGGAATTCATTATTTCATAGTAGAAAATGCATAGAAAAAGCCAAATGACAGAAGCATCTTCTGCTTCTCCAGACATAGACACAGAAATCTCTGCAGTGGTTCAGAGCACCATCCCCAAGTCAGGAGGAACATCAGGGCTTCTCTGCTCCACAGGCCAGGCTAGTTCCTGCTCAGATGACTGATGTGCTCCAGCTACTAAAGCTGAAGCAGTAAATCAAGAATTAGCCTATGCAGAGTCTAAAAGGGAAAGGATTTATTAAAAGTCAAGCAGCAGGAGATCATAAGTTTTGTTCTATAGTTTGGTCTCCACACACCACAAGAAAGAGCAGGACCTCAGTGTGTTCAGAGACTGAACTCTCTCCCTATAGATATAAGAAAACAGTTTTTTCTTCCCTAAACTGGGGAGGGTTTTATTTGTCTTGAAAGTTGCTCCAAACATGTTAACTACAGTCACCTTTTAGAGTCACTTTCTTCTACAAACTAGTTCAATCTTACATAAGAGCCAAATTCCAGGTTAGACCAAACTCTGCAGGAGATTAATTGAGCTTTTTCCATGTAGCACACAGAGCAGCAACAAAGAAAAAGAAAGCTACATGTTGAACATCACAGAACAGCTATAATCCCCCTAAGCAAGGCCAGAACACAGAGCCTAAGGATATCACAGCTTTCCTGAATATCTGTACAGAGCAGCCTTCAGCAGAAACAAGCCCCAGGGAACCTCCTGAACCCTCCCCCCGTCATTTATAGGCAGCCGAGTTCCCTTCACCCCTCACTGGGGTGGGGCCTCTAAGATAAGAGAGCCCAGGACACCCTCGCCTGAGGTTATCAGTGAACATCCCACACTTGGGGTGGGAGCTGAGTTCTCGGCTTTAGGGTCCTGTTCAGCACTGGGGGGGCTGGAGCTTGGTCTCCTCGGTGCTCTGTGCCCCTGCTCTCAGCCCCTCTCAGTGCCTCTGCAGCTCCCTGGGCAGAGGTACCACCGTGCAGCAGGTGGAGGATGCTCTCTGGTGACTGAGGTTTGAACAGTCAGCAGCGTTAGGTGCTTGTTCCCTTCTCTGCCCAGCAGCTCCCTGGGCAGGTCTCCCCTTGCCCTGTGCCAGTGTGGGCTGGGAGGCACTGAGTGTCCACCCTGGCAGGGTGCAGGGAACCCAGGTTAGGGGTGCTTGGTGTACCCCACGGAGGGAAGGGTGTTCCCTTGGCAGCTCCCCTCTGGCTCCTGAGCAGCCAGGCTGTGCCCCGAGAGTAGAGAGGGGAGCCCTTTGTGGGGCTTCTGCTGGTCTCTCATCAAGGAGAATGAGGGGTCTCGGAGCCCTTTCCTGGGGCTGTGCTGGGGGCACCTGGCTCTGTGGCACACAGATGATTTTCTAGGAGAAGGACTATTACTGTGGGGGCCATGGGGCTAAGCAAGAGGCTCTGAGCATCCCCTGGGCACCCACCCTGCAGTCACAGGGGACACAAAGGACACTGCTGGCAGGTGCATTTCCTTGCAGTGCAGAATGTTCCATGTTTTCCTCAGAGCTGGCCTGGCCATGCTGGGTGACGGTGCTCCCGTTCCCATGCCAAACAGCCAAGAGCCCTAGATCCCTGTTGCAAAGATTTCCCTTTTTTAACGATTTTAAATATAGTAAAAAGAACAGTTTAATTTTAATAATAGATGATTATTGTTCATAAGACAAAAATGTGTCACTCTTAATTATTTTTGCAGAAAGTTCCTTACCCAACATGTGTTTTTCAAACAGGAAGGTACTACCAGGGTATTCCTCCTGTTTTCCTGGCTGCAGATGCACGGTGAATCCTAATTAAAACCTTTAAGTCTTATTCCATTTACAAGAAGGAGTGTATAATTTTTCTTTTAGCTTTTTTTAATACCAGGTCTCAATGCCCATTACAAAAATTCCAATGCATCTTTGAAGTTAGCAGCTAATTATATTTCTCCAAGTTATATATCTGGAGTTCTAGATGGGGAAAAGGCAATTACTTTTTTTCTCATTTAGCATAACAATCTCCGAAGCTTTATTGGAGCTCCAGTGAGTCATGCTATAGATCAGAGCCTGGGCTGGAAAGAGGAGGAATTTGGGGGGAAGGCAGGATGCTTGCTCAGCTCTTCCTGGCTCCCTCCCTTGTTAGTGTGCTGCCTCCACCAGGACACTCGCTAATTGTTTGTCGAATGACCGCGGTGCTTTTTGCCTCGACAACTTTTCCGGGGAGGTCACTCAGCACATTCATTACGGGGCACCTGCTCGCGCTGCTGGAGCGAAGGGTCTGTCAGCGTTTTCCAGGAGTTTATAACTTGGCTGTAAATGTTTGTGTGAAGCTGAAAATCGTTGCTTGATTTCTCCCTGGCAGAAACCGGCTGGTTCAGCCCGTTTGTTCCCGTGTCACTGTGCCCAGGTGCTGTCGGCAGCCCTGGTGTGGGGCCCCCTGTCCTGGTGCCTGCGAGCCCCTGCCCGCCGGGCTGTGGGGATGCTGGGATGGTGCTGGGATGGGCACTGCAAGGACAAACTGACCCTCTGGCTCCGTGCAGCTGGGCAGGGCAGGGAGGACGGCTGCTGGAGTCTGCTGCTGCTGCTGGGGTGCAGGGCTGTGGGACCCCCTGGGCGAGTGGCAGTGGTGCTGGGCAGCCTGGGCAGCTGCTGGGCTGCTGCCATGGGAGCCTTGACCTTTGTTAGCTGAATTGCTGCAAGCTTCAGTTTAACAGTCCTCAGCTACCTTTTTTTGAAAGATCTATTATGCTTGGAGCATCTTGCCTCTTCCTCTTTCTCAAAACTGAACTTTAAAATGCTTCCAGAAATAGGTCTGGAATTTGTGCATCAGCCCAGAGAGGTGCATTTGGCCAAGCTGTGGTACCCCAAAGGTCCCTGCACGACAAGGAGTTTTGTAGGTTTCCTGCTCACCACCACTGCACTTGTGATGATGAAAAGGGAAAAACCAAACCAACCAACCAAACAATCCCCCCCAAAACAAGCAAACAAAAACCTGCCAGAAAATAAATTCCCTTGCAGGTGCTGGACCAGAGGGAGAAAACAAAGCCAGTTCCCAGCTTGTTTCCAGCTCAGCCCCATATTTCTGGCCCAGGATGGGTAACTCCACACTGACCTGCATCAGCAGACAGCACACTCTCCCTGGCAGCTGATTTATTCCCTCTGCTTCTGGGATTGTTTTGTAGTGGGGGCTAACCCTGACCACTGACTGTTTTTCCAGACCTATCCGTGACACTGACACCAGGGATGAGTTCCCAGAAGTGTTTTTGGAAGCAGAAGGATGGAAAGGGACTCAAATAGAAGGAGCCCAGAATTGGTGCAGGCAGCTCTGTTGGCTTTGGTTTCCCACAAACTCTCACCCTTTTTACAAACTGGAGAAATGCTGGTGGCCTTGGGACCTGGACACTGGTTTTCCCTGCCTTGGGGCACAGGGCCCACAGCTCCTGTCACTGCCCTGGTGGGACCCAGCCCCTCTAAGCTGTGGTGGGTGCAGGGTCTCCCTGCCCTCGGCTCTTTTGAGCTGGAAGCACTCCCGGAGCCCGGCTCTCACACGGCTCTGTGCTCAGCCCAGCTGCAGCTGTGACAGGTAAATGTTCCCTTCTGACACCCCGAGCCAGAGCTGTCTCTCGTGATAACCCAGCCCTGCTCTGAACAGTGAGAACGGGGCAGCCCCTCTCCTGTGCCCCCGGCCCCAGGGCACACCCACTGCCCCAGCCCTGGGTCGGAGCTGCCGGAGCACGCAGGGCCACGGCACGGAGACACTCTGCTGCTGGGGAACCTGTGAGAAATTAAATTCTCCACTTGGCTGGTCCGGGTGACTTGGCTTTGCTCTGCCGACTTGTTCCTTCATTATTTTTTTGGCCGATAACTGACTGCAAGCTTGTCTTGTCTGTTTAATACCAGCACAGCGGCTCCAGGAGAGGCTCAGGCTTGTCAGTCTCGGCGAGCACGCACTGTATTGCTCTCCCCACTTCATTTACTTCATGGACAGGAGGGGAAAGGCCTCGAGGTGCTGCCGAGCCTGGCAGCTGGGATGGAGGGTTTCTCTGCAGGCTGGGCTGCCCAGCGTGGGGCAGGTGGGGGCACAGGGAGACCTGCACGTGTCCAGGGGAGCTTGAATGGGGCCAGGCGAGCTGAGGACAGTCATTATTAAGATTAATCTCTCCCTCACACCTTGGAACATGCCTAAATCTCCAGGCAGCCTTGCAGCCAGGTTTGAGATGGACTTGGCTGTTCTTGCTCTCTGAGCGCCAGGCACAGCAGCACCTGTGGCTGCACTGGGATGTGGATGCAGGTCTGATGTTTCCTCTCTGGACAGAAGAGATGCTGTTTCTGAAGCACCATCTCCCCCTGTGTGTACTGTTCTATGCAGACTAACATGTTTTGGGTAGCACGAGGGTCCAGAAGCCAATCTGCCACAAGGCTGAAGCCGCACACCCAGGCAGACCCGGTTGCATCTGTCTCTGGTGTTTTTGCAGCAGAGATGGAAGGGAGGTCAGTTCAGTCCCCTGAACTGGGGGTCTTTGCCTGGAGGACAGGCTGCCTGCACTTGGCTGCAGTGCCAGGGCAGTTGGGTCCTCGGAGTAGGGCTTTGCAAACACAGTCGGTTTTTGTTTAATTAAGAGCAAGCAGAGAATTTAAAGAATCAGTTTTCTCCATCCTGTGATAAATTAACTTCCTTCTTGCTCAGGAGGACAGGAACACTCCAGATCAATGATCTTACTGATGCCTGGCCTCTCCTCCTTTGGAGGGAGAAAGGGACAGAGAGCGTCAGCCCCTGCCCCTGCCTCTGCCTTTGGGGCAGCAACTGCGGGTAATGATGATGAATGGCATGATTAATGCTGGAACTCAGACCTACAGCTGGAATTTTAGACCCTATGCACAGAATAATCCAGCTCCTGCTGCGCTATTTGGGGGCACTTAGAGTGCAGCTGAAGGCAGTGGGGTGCTCCATGTGAACCCCCCAGCAGATGTACACCCCTGGCTCCTGCTGCGTTCAAGGGATCAGAGGGCTCCTGTTCGTGTCCAGCTTGGTGCAGATGCCACCAGTGTGGCTGTGGCTGTGTTGAGGGATGCCAGTGTCCTGTGACAGCCACCAGAGGAGATGTGGACACCCAAGGGTACAATGTCCCAGACCAGAGACCGCTGGATGGTGCCTTTTGTCCCTCTGGGTCCTGGGTGGAAAATAAGTTCCCATTTTTTAAACTTTTTGTGCATCTAATACAAACTGGTAGATTTATACATTTCTCAGAAATCACTAGACAGACATAACACCTTCAGCTCTGCCTGAGCAATGCTGGGCCTTGGCTGCAGTTTTCAGTTTTCTAAACTCCTTCTTTAAATGTATTTTTATACAGCAGTGTTGACCTTTTCTGCCAGCCCCTGTGGAGCGAGGTTGTATCTTGTGTAAAAGTCATATCAAATGGGCCACAAAAAATCACTCTTGCCTGATTAAAATGAATAGTCTAGACGACATGTGCATTTTCCTTCTGTGTCGTTAGCTTTGTGTGAGAGCTTGCAGCAATCAGGGCATTTATGGGAGAAACGCAGCTACAGGTACCTCAAGCTGCCTGAGCGGATACTAATTACAATCCCTGTAAGGATTGATTTGCAAAGAAAATTTCTATTGCCTCAAGGACAAACGTTTGTGCAAATCATATTATTGTGTATGAGAAATTGGTAACACTTTATGAAATGGTTCTTTTATAAATACTTTACTATTTATTAAATTAAATGGTTTTATAACAATCCTTTTGCTAAGTTAAAATATCGTAAGTGTTCTGGTTTTGCATTATTTCTGTGCTATGGAGCCTGCTGTCAGGGCTTGGTTGGCGTCACCTGCTCAGACTGTTGTTGGTTATTTCCAAACCCACAGGCCAGTTTGGGTACTGTTTCTGTGGTCAAGCCAACTGTATCCCAAGGTACAGGAACTGCACTTTGCTCCTGGTTTAGATCTTCAAGACTGAGAGGCTCAGGAGCTGCTTTCCCATTTTCCTATGGGAGAACTGTTTGCAATCCCATGGTGGCTGGTGCTGTGTCCAGGCTCACCACTGTCCACCTGACCATGCTTCCAACACGGAAATTGGCCAGTTGTTCCATTCCTATTATTCATTTTACCTGGAGGAATTAGAAGAGGAAAAATCATTGCCTTGCATGCAGCCGGGGAGATGGACAGGAGC
Source organism: Lepidothrix coronata (assembly GCF_001604755.1). NCBI lineage: Eukaryota > Metazoa > Chordata > Aves > Passeriformes > Pipridae > Lepidothrix > Lepidothrix coronata. The sequence goes on from NW_016690208.1 coordinate 6,908,826, forward strand.
AGTGGTCACACCTGTCAGTCATCAAATACTGTTGGTCCTGGATGTTACTGGTGCTGTGCGAGCGCTCCAAGGCTGACCAGCTTCATTCCTGCTTGGAGAATCTGACCTTGCCTTCCAAAATTCCTGTCTGCTCTGGAAAACAAGCAGACAAGACATCTTTACCGAGCTAGAAATTTCTCTTGAATGTCCCCTCTCTAATTTACGTTCCCTCTCACTTCATTGCCTGCAGCAGAGCCCATTAATGGTGGCAGTTTGTGACACAACTGAAGGCTCCTCCAACGGGCGATTCCACCGCGCTGACTGGGGCGGCATTTGCTGACATGGTGGGGCTCAGCTTCTCCCACTCTGTTTCCCAGGCTCCAGAGACTAATCCTCCCTTTGGCTGGCTCTGCTGCTGCTATGGCAATATTTTCTCCCCCATCGTGGTAATCACGCAATGGTCTCTGAGAACAGCAGGAGAAGCAGTGCCTGGTAGATGCATAAAAGGTAAGATGAACTACATGTCATAAAACTTTTAAAAGTTCCTTTTTTGTGTTTGTGCGGGGGTTATTTTATATGGCTTTTGATATGAAGCTAAAATTGCACATCAAAAAGGATAATGCATCTTTAAGCTGTTACAATGACTTCTAAATTTTTCATTTAATGTCAGTGAGGAAAAAACCCCTCAGTTGGCTGAGTTACGTTGGTGAGATGGCTGTTTCATTCCATAAAGTGTCTGCAGTGGATTTGAACAGTAGGAAATCCAAGGGTGATAAATAGCTATTTCTAAGTAAATTTCATGCAATTGCCCTTTGGTTAAAGTCTTTCCTCTCAGCACTTTCCTGTGCACATAGCCCAACTAATAATATTCAGGAGCAAGTGCTTTCCAGTGTGACAACTGATTGCACTTTGAAGCAGTAAATGGCTGATTTCATAATTGGTATAATTTTTCACAAGTACCTGAATGTCATATACAGAAAGAATAAGCAACCTGGACTTAATACAGGAGCTTTTTCAATTCTCCTAAAAATCAATAATGTATTAAACCCCTCTAACTGATTAAAATAATGTGAACCCTGAGTAGGTTTTGTGAGGAAGGCAGGTTTCTTCAAGGGTGGCAGATTTATGGCAAAAGGGTTAATACATGGGGAGAACAGGGATACGTTACAGATGGAGTCCGTTTTCCTAATTAAACTTTTATCAAGATTTTCCCAGTTTGAATTGTTTCATTTAGCACGATGGGAAGGAGCATTTCCTTCAGTGTTCAGGGCAGCTCCTGCCGCGTGTGTGATGCCAAGAGCTCTGTCCTCACAGAAAGTGTGGGGATTATGAGGAGAAAAAACATCATGTTGGCTCTGGAGGGTCCTGCTGCCCTGTGGCAGGAGAGGGTGCAGGGCAGGTTTTTGGGGCAAGCTGCACAGGTGTTGGTGCTGACTCCAGAGGGACCTGAGCCGGGGGTTCAGGATGGGTCCAGCCTGGGGAGGAGGCTGCTGTGGGGGCTATCCCAGGGCACAGGGGGCACCTGCATGCCCAGGGGCCTCTTTGTGTGGAAAAGTTCAAGCAGTGTCGCAGGGAAGTGAATGTGACTGGCGGGGCTACAGAAGACAGAGCTCTCACTGGGAGGGAAGCAGGATGTTGGGGTTTTTTTCCCAGGATCTGAAGATTTCTTGAAATCCTTTCAGACTATCATAGAAAAATGTCTGAAGGTCTATTGAGAAAATTATTTGTAAAGCTAAAGCAAAGATGCAGCCTGATGGCAGGGACGTGCAGGTGGCAGGGGCACAAGCAGGGAGGAGGGTGTGGAGGGCAGGTGAGGGGAGTGGGCTCCTGGCACCCACGTGGGAGTGCCAGGGGTGCAGCAGCACCCACCTCCCCTCGCTGGCAGCACTGTGTCTTGGGGGTTGGAGCAGTGGGATGTGCATGAATGCCTCGAGGGGAGATTAAGAAACGAGATCTCTGCTGTTAAAGCCTCGGCAAGCTGCTGATGTTGGTTCCCAATGCCGTGGGCATCTGCCCGCCCTGGCAAGGTGGCACTGTGTCACCTCTGTGTGGGGAAGCCATGTCCCTGCTTGCCCCCACACTGTGGGTGGGAACACACGTCCCTGCCAGATCTGACCCTGCGTTTCCCCGAGGAAGGGCATGTTCCTTCTCAGGGGGGTCACAGGCAGGTGGATTGAGCAATCTATTTAAACTTCTCTCCTCAAGATCATGATCAGACATCTTAAGCTATGCATTACTCACATTTGTCTGTTGTTTCTAACTCATTTCCTATTTTCCAGCTGAGGGACTCTGCCAGAAGCACTCTTTGCCAGAGATTAAAACAATTTAGGAAGCAGACACCCAATTCCTTTCTTTGGATAGTAGGCAAATTGGATATCTGTGAGAAGCAAGCAAATTTTATTATCAACAGATAGTTTGCTACTTAACTATCCTTAAGAATCCCCCAGCATTTACAGGCGTTTGTTGTCCTGAGCCAAAAGGCACGTGTGGCACGTGCCCTGTGAGGTGCCCGGCCACTGCCATGCTCAGCCCGTGCCCAATGCCTGGTGCTCCTGTGGGATGCTGGCAGCCTGGGAGGGCAGTGTGGGGAGCAGGTATTTAATGGCAGCAAAGGTGCTGGAAAACAAATGTACCTGGTGCAGGAGGAGGAGCCCAAGGTGCTCCCTGGGATCTGGAGCTGACCCAGTGAGCTCCCCAGGAGCTCTGGCTCCATGGGCTGTGCTCTGCCTGTCTCTTAGGTGTGTACTGAGGCCAAGGGACACAGGAAATCACATTAACTGTGGCTCTCATTGCTTTGTATCAAAATAGCTGTTTTAAATATAATTATCACTGATTTGGCAAAGTGTGCCATTAGATATGTAAATTTTTTGGCTAATGGATGCTCATGGCAGGTCACAGTGGATGGGATGACGTGGGATAACCAAATCAGAACCATTTCTCAGCTTTCTAAGCAGGTTTTCAGGGGTGGGTTTTAGCATCTGGAGGTCTCCCAAGTGCCTTCCCCATAGGCCACCTGGGACCTGGAGCTTCCTTACAAGGAAGGTGCACATCCTGCATTTCCCAGGGTGTTGGGGTGGTGCAGGAAGTTCTGCAGCAGTCCAGGAACACAAAGGGGATGGCTCTTAAAATTATACAAGGATAAAAAAAAAAAATCATAGAATCATTCATCAGGATTGCTGTAGTTCTTGACCACATAGTCAATGATTTATTTAATCTTAATATATTCCACAAAGAGTCCCCATATTTCCATAAATATGTCATATCTACCTAATACATAGTAATGAACCTGCTCCAAGGGTAAATAAATAAGATCTAAGCTCAGCAAGCCAATGTTTATCAAAGGGAGATATACAGATATTGAGTCCTTTAAAGTACCATTCTTCACAGCAATCACAACCAAGTTTGGCAATTTATAACGTGTCAAGTCAATTAGAAATCCCGGGGGGCTCAGAGCGAGCCCCGGCGTGGGGGGCCGGACGAGGCAGGTCCAGCCGTGCGTACACGGGTGGGTGTGGGCACAGTGGGCACGGCTGGGGCACAGCCAGGGCACAGCCAGGGCAGTGCAGCCCATCAGACCCCGCGGGAGGGAGAGCCCCACCATCACTGCCCCTCCGCCGAGCTGTCAGCAGCTGTACAACAGTGATCCACACAGTCATGGAATCACTGAGGCTGGAAAAACCCTCTGAGCTCATCGAGCCCAACCGTTCCCCAAGCGGTGCCAAGAATTTGCTAATCTTTGTTTTGAGAATTGTCTATTATGAAAAACTGAACTAGTTTTAAACAGAAAATTTGATTTGGACTGTTTTAATTTATCCTATTCTGTTGTTCCGTGGAATTACATGTATCAGTGTATTACATTATGTAATATGCTAACGTAAATATTTTCATACAAATACATTGAAATTAACTAAAAATATGATTGCAAAGGGAAATAACTAATTTTTTTATAGATTGCACCTTCCTAATCTTATTTTCTACAGCAAAATATTTCATGTCTTTTTTGTAATTAGTTTGACAAAGTCAATAATAATAGAATATTCTGATTATGTCAGTATGACATATAATATTATGCACTTCTCTACTATTGTGCATATTATGACATGATTTGACATGATCTGATGGGTCACATTATGCACTACTACCGATGTTATAAAATAATGTAAAAGTAATGAAAACAATTTTTGAAATGAAAGTTTTTAGAAGGAATTCATGACTTTTCCTGAGAGAAATTCCCAAGCAAATATTTTTCCTTTCCATTTTAAAAAAGTTTTTTCCTTAGGTTACTCCACTTTTCCCCCAAGTAAAACCTTTCATTCCTCATCCTCAGCTTTGCTGTCTGCTTGTTGCTTTGTTCACCCACAGCAGGTGGGTTTGGTGTTTTAAAGCTTTCCAGGAGGAGCATGTGGGGAGCACAGAGCCCTGGAGCGTGGGGATGTGTCCCAGCACAGGAGGTGACGTGGGTGACAGTGACACTGGCTGACACCAGGCTGGCACGTGCTTCACTTGTGAGCTCCAGTGTGAAGTACACAGCATGCTGACCCTGATTTATATTCATTTTTACAGGGATGCAACGATAATTCCCACAGAAACACAAAAGAGTTTGGAAAACACTTATAGCACATTGCTGGTGAGCTGGGTGCCTGTGAGCCTGAGCTTGCCCAGTGCACGTGGCTGATGTGACTGCAAAGGTGCAGATTTCCTGTGCAAATCACTGAGTAAACGTGGCACTGCTGGCAGGCAGGTGGGAATTTTGGTGGCCTGGAGGCTAAAGCAGGAATCCAACATGGGCACCAGGGACTGCAGGCTATGCTCTGTGTTCTCCTGGCTGTGAGGCAGTCGGTAACACAGAGGCTGGGATTCGGATTCGTTTTTAATGAAACACTTTTTGCAACAATCCTACAGCAGCCCCAAATGGTGGCAGACAAGAGGACGCCAGGTGGAAGAACTGCTGCTGCCTCAGCAGCTCCCTGAGCCCCTCTGTGAGGGAAACCCCCATGGCAGCCGTGGGGAGCAGTGGGACAGGGTGGTGGGGAGGGACACTGGGCAAGCACGAGGACTGGCAGAGGGTAGTGGCCGTGGAAAAGCAGTGTCAGTGCTGGCAGGTGGGGTGAGGAGGAGGCTGATGAAGGGGGAAGGTGAGTGTGGGTGCGTTGGGGACCCCTTGACATGCACTGCAGGGCAGGGCAGGGCAGGGCAGGGCTGCCTGGTCTCTCACCCTCTGCCCACTGGGATCCCGCACCCAGGCTGATGCCTGCGAGGTCAGGCAGAGGCTGAGGGGTGCTGGTGGCACTCTGCCTTAAAAAAGGGGCATTCCTGCCCCAGGTTTGTCTGCCAACCTCCAGGGCAGCCATGCAGGACCTGCTGGTGGGTGCCAGCCCTGTGGGATGGCCCATCTGGCCACAGTGGGAGCATTGGGGACCCAGTGTCCCCTCCCTGGTCCGACGTGCCTTGCTGGGGGCTCTGCGTGGAATGGGCAATGCTGCTGACAACTTCCCAGGCACAAGAGACCCTGGTGATACAAGAAAGGTCATCCAGGGACCTCAACGGTGTCATCCTCAAATGGAAATGTCATTTTTTATTTTTCAGAGCTGATAGAACGCTCAGAATGAAGGCAGCTGATGGCAGGGGGTCCTTCAGCTTGTCCAGCCCGGCCCCAGCTCCCAGCCCTCTGCTGCACATGGTGGGCTCAGAGCCCCTCAGAGCCACATCCTGCCTGGCCCCCGTGCCCATGCCACCCTCGGGCCCTGCTCTGGCCACGGCACTGCAGCCTCAGAACGGAAGTTCCTGGTGTTCCCGACCGGTGCTGGAATGCTGCTTCCACCTCCAGGAATGCAAATGAACGGGGTTTGATCCAAATTGCATTTCCTCTCCTAGTCTGGAGTATGACAGCACATTAAAACCTGTAATATTCCACTGCTGGTCTTTTGCATGATTTTTTAATTAAAAAACTATGGAGTAAACAAACATTCTGCTCTGGAGTAGCCCTGCAGAGACCCATCCAGAGGCACATTCACAGCCCTCCACTTTTTCAACAAAGTTTATATCTTAACAAAAAAAAAATAATAATAATATCACCCACCCTAACAGTTAGTATTGGGTAAAAGTTTGAAGTGAAAGGCAGCTGGCAACCTTCTCCAGCCCGTGAAATGATATTAACATTTTATTATTCTAAGGTGAGCTTTTTGAAACGGAATTTTAAATGTTACCCTGCTGTTCCAGAACACAAAAACCTTTAATTTTATGCAAATGAACAGCGAGGAGCTGAGCGCTTAATGTAAACGAACACTTTCTTTGTAGGAGAGGTTGGAAGGGAAAAAAAAAATTCCCAGGGATTCTTTAATTGCTGTCTGAAATTATGTAAATCCCAGTGCTAGGCAGAACGCAATTATCCCGTGCCCCTCTCTGCCAGCATTGCTAATGTCTAACAAAATATCGGTGGGTGACATTTAGTCGAGGTAATGCAAATGAGAATTAATTTTTTTCCAAGACAAAGGGCAGCTAAAAGATCACCTCGTTCCTGCACGGAGGGGGCAGAGCAGGGGGCGAGGGCAGCGGGAACTGGGGCGCGGTGCTGGGGGGCAGGGGGCCCAGCCCACAGCCCATCGGCGCTGCTTTATCTTTTATTTCTCAAAGGGATGAAGCCTGGGGAAGGGGGGGCAGTTTGTTTGTTTGTTTTTCTCTTTAATTCGTGGTCATCCCGGCCCGGGGGCGGGGTGGGAACCGTGATTGAAACCCTCTAATGGCTCTGGCTGGTGGTGGGCAAAGGCAGCGGTGATTTATCACCTTCCCATGCTGATAACTAGCAATAATTCTATTAAATATTCAGAGTGAGGCTTTTGAAACACAATTATCTAACGGGGTTTGTTAGTGCAGAAATGCTCCTTGAGCACAAGAAAGGGGCTGCTGGCGTGGGTAAGGGGCTGCTCTGCAAAGGGCACAAACTGCCCCCATGTCACCCAAGGCTGGGGGACAGCTCAGCCCACTTGGAGGTGGGGGCAGCCCACATTTCTGCAGGATAAATCAGGGAAGTCGTGCAGGGATATTCCTCCTTTTCTCTTTTTATTTTCCTTTTGGTTCTTGCATTTCAGAGCTCCCTTTGCTTCAAAGGCCATAAGAGCCTGTGACTCCGCCGACCTTTTAAAGGGAAAAGGAACCCCGGTGGGAGCTGGCATGAGGCAGGGCAGGGCAGTGTGGGGAGGGATGAAGTGCATGGATGCTCAGAAGGCTCCGGGTAAGGGTAAGAAGTGCTCGAGGAATTACCCTTTGAAATGTACACTTTGCAGGGAGGCCCCGGGGATCATCCTGCTGAGGAGCCAGGCTGAGTTGCACCATCTGCTTGGGATTTAGGACAGGCAGGGCTCTGAAATATGAATTAAAAATACAGAGTAACAGGAAATAATTTCCTCTTGCCCTATCTTTTGGAAATTGTACCAAGCAAAGCTGGATGGCCTCATGCTGTGGCATTCCCTGTGACAGGGATGGGTCACTGGGACCCAGCTTGGACCCCAGACCTGCACCACAGCCTTTGCCACCCGGCACCAGCCCCACCTGAGCATGGCTGCTCTGGCAAAGCTCAGGCACATCCCTAGTTTTTGTATTCAGTTCTTGCTGCATCAGCTCCCCACGGTCTTGCTACAGCAGCAGGTGAAGGGCCAGTGCCCACATGGAGCCCTGGACCCATGGGCTTTCCTGGGCAGCATCACCAGCTGCCTGCTACTCACTCCATAGTCCTGGTTATGAGTGTAGCAGTTCCAGGGCCAAAAGAGGAATGGATAATATATCATATTTCTCATTGCATTCCCTGCCTCTGAGTGGCTGAAGCAAGTACCCTGAGAAATGCATCCACTGACATCACACTGTGGCCACCAGCCTGCCCAGCCCCTCCCCACCCATGCTGGGCACCCACAGGGGCTGCACACAGTCCTGCCACACGGGTACCCGCCAGGGGAGGAAGGTGAGGTGGTGCAACTGCAGGAAGGAGGTGTCTGTGTCTGCAGGACCCTGCTGCCATCCACACAGAGGCTATCCTTGTCCTCTGAAAATTTATAATCTTTATAATCCAAGATTTAGACTCTTCAAAGCTTTATGCCTGTCTTTAACCTGTAGCACATGCATAGTCTCAGTGGGATTTCTCATCTGCTAAGAGTTAAGCATGTACATAAATCTCTGCAGGCTGGGGCCCAAGGCATTCCCACGCACACATGCACACGCATTCCTGCGCTCACGCGTAATGGAACAGCCCCGTGCAACCAGAGCGTGTGTCAGTGCAGGGCCACGCCGAGCCCCGACACTTGTGCCAACCTCCTGAGCATTATTCGAGCAGTTTGGATGCCATCGGGGTGTTGAACTTCTGACACCACCTTTGGCAAATCCCCTCTCTGAGCCAACATCTCCGGGAAGCAGGAGGGGGACGACAGCGCGGTGACTGTGCCGGAGGTGAGCCGGGAGCAGCCGTGCACAGCCACAGACAGCATTGGGGTCAGAGCGGGAACAGGAGGAGCTCAGGAAAGCACTGATGTGCCACTTACTTGGCATGGAAAGGGAAGCATGCTGAAGGTTCTCTGTGCAGCAAGGGTCTCCCTTGCCTCCCTCCCCACGGGCTGCTTGCTCACAGACGTTCCATCAGGCAGTGTGAGAGGACCCGTGGCAGCGTGTGCAGATGCTTCACTCCAGCCCAGCTCATCTAGTGCGGCCTCCTGTGCTCAAACACTCTCAAGTAGATTTGTCACCAGGTACCAATGCACCACATTCGTTTTCACTGATAAAAGCTGGTCCAATGTGACCCGGAGTTAAACTGATGTAAGAAACCACCAGATTTTTTGCAGACTGGTAGAACTGGTAAAATGCTGTGCCAGCTGCAGTATGTCCTGACAGCAGATGGTGCTTGTAGGGTGATTGTATGTAGCAGCACGGTATTTGCAGGGCTCTGGGCTATGAGATTCACTGTACAAATCTCCAAGCTTTCATTTCCATGTTGCAATCTCTGCCACCAAATGACAAAAAAAGGGGGAGTACGCTTTGCATTTAAAATCATCCCTGTGAAGGCCTTTTTTTCCCCTCACGTAACGTTGTTTTGAGATGTGACCTTCCACTAAACTCTTTCCACTTCATATCCGGTGTTAGCAATGGGAACACATAAGGCCTCTTTAATTTGGGGTTAGAAATCCAGGCAAAGCCATCAGGTGAGAAGTAGCATTTCATAAATGTGTTCTGCAGCGTTCACTTTTTTAAGGGCAAAATTGCATTCATTCCCCTAAAGCATCACCTGCCCAGCCAGGCAGCCGTGGCCGTCAGCAGCGCAGGCACCGCGGCTCGGCCGCGCCCGCAGAGCTCGGGTCAGCTGCTATTTGTCAAAGCAGCCGCGGCCGCGGCCCCAGGCAAAGCGCTGAGCACAGCACGGCACCCTCTGAACTGACCCGGGCACTTAGCCTTTCTGAGAAATATTTATGGAAAGGTCAGCAAATGCTTTGTGACAGGACTCTGGCACATCCCTAACCCGCTTCTCTCCCGCTCCCTGTCTCGCCCACGTGCCAGGCGCGGAGCAAACCAGGACCGCAGCTCTCTCCTGCCGACCCTTCTCCTTCCCGTGGCACGAACGCCACTGCGAGCCCCGGCGCTGGGGAACGTTTCTGCCTGTGCCCCGTCCCTTTCCAGAGGATGCTCCTGCATCAGCCCAATGACTTCCCTTGTGCACCCACGCCATCACGGCTGTGCTGCAGGAAGCAAAGCCCTTCTCCCCGTGCCCTGCCTGGCCTGGCCACAGCCTCTGCTGCCCCAGTCCCCATCTCTGTGCCACCACCTCTCCTTGGAGTTGGGGTTTGGGAGCCATGGTTGGACAGGAGTGAGAAGGACCTGTTACTGCACAGTGTGGTGAGGAGGTGGCACCGTGCAGGGTGACAGCAGGATGGCTCCATGCACTCACTGTGGTGGCACCAGCTGCCTTTTGCTGATGGCAGCAGGTACCCCAGCCTCCAGAGCCAGCTACGCTTCCCCATCTTATTGCCAAAGGTTTCTGCATCAGACATGCTTTTGCTGTGCTCACTGTGACCAGGCCTGGGCAGCCCCAGCTACCGGCATTGCTGCCCCATCTGCTGGCCCCATCTTTGCCTCCCATCCCGCTGTCAGCAGTGCCAGCTGCCTGGCCTGGCAGCTCCTACTCACAGGGAGGCAGACAGACTGACAGACAGACAGAGCAGCAGCAGGAACCAATCACTCTGAACAGATTTACCAGCTAGAAAGTTCCTTGTGAGAAAACAGAGCCATTAGGAGCACATGGTCCTGAGGAGGAAACAGGCTTATGTCCCTGAGCCCTCCTGCCCTGGAATGGCCTGGGCTAAGCAGATCAGAGCAAAACCCTCCTGGAGCTGGGTAATTCCGCCTCTTTCCGATAAGCCGGTAACGCCATTAATGGGGAGTCTGGCAGGGAAGGAACTGTGCTGGGAAAGCACTGCACCTCCACACACATGGCAGATTAAAAAGGACTTAATCACAGAGCAGCCACAATGTGCACTATCTGACATTATTCCTCTGAAATAAAATTTTATATACAGTCTATCTGAGAGTAGCACAAAATAAATACTTCTAAAATCTATGATTACTGTAGGGTATTTTTTTTTAATTTTATATTTGTGGCTGAGTTCTGCTCTTGCTCCTAAGGATTAGAGGGATAATTCTATTACAATTTAGTAACAAGATTAAAAGAGCCAGTTATCCATTTATGGGGGTCTATGGAAACGAGCAGTGGCTTCTGGAGGTCTCAGGCTCTGAGTAGGTGTATCACTCACATCACAGACACATCCAAATCAGGTTAAGGCACAGGCAGGACATGCCCGAGGTGAAAAGGTCTCCAGGGCCACCTGTCCTGGCTATATTGGGACAAGTGTTCAGGGGTTCGTAGGGTGAAAGGACACAGATGTGCAGATGCCCCAGTTTGAACGGTCACGGAGCGGAGGAGAAAGGCAGGAAGAACAAGAAGGAGTGTTCTAGAACCCTTCAAGCAAGGTGTGGGACATCAGCGTTTTGGCATCTGTCCTATCACCGCAGCTGGGAGAGGAATCTGGGACAGCTTCCATGGCAGATTTAGTTTCTTCCTTTTCAGAAGCAAATTCCTAAATTCTTGACCATTTTTTTCTCCAAGTTCTCTGCAGTTTTCTGGCTGAAAATTAGCACAGCATAAGGTGCAAACACAGGAGATGTGGAGGAAGGGAGCTCTTTAGTTGTGGTCACGAGTGCCTCTAGGAAAGCCCTGGCAGTGCTCTCCCAGCTCTGCCTCACAGGTTGGAAATTCCAGTCTGAAACTCCCTCATGAAAAAAGTAACGTTGCTGTCAAGCTGCATCCATGGAACTGGCACGAAACATCCAGTGTTAAAAAGTGGCCATCATGTCACTGTTGTGTGTATCCTCTGAACTGATTAACTGATTAATTGATATTTAATTGATTGCATGTCAGAGCAGGACTTTAGCACATGCTGATTGTCTCACTGGCTGTTGCTAACAAGGCTGAAGAGCATTTAGTATAAATCCATAGGATCCATGCATACAAAAGGTGCTGGAAGTGCTTTGGGGGCAGCAAAGACCCGAGTTCATGGACCATAGTCAGTGATCAGTGCAGTCACTCACACTCAGCAGGGTCCTTCTCCTTACTTTTAAGATAATCGTTGAGAAAAATTTAAATTTAGCTGATAAGTGGGGGGGGTCCTCATTTGCCTGCCCCAGCACCATACTGGGCTCTGCTCTCCCTCAGAAAGCCCCTCTGGAGCACTGGTGCCATCTTTGCCCTTCCCTGGCTGTCCCCAGGATGTGCAGCATCAGTGCAGGTGGAGGACCCTTCCCCGTTCCAGTGCCCTCAGTGGAGGAGGCAGGTCTGGGGGAGCAGCTGACGGGGAGCACCGGCCCCGGCCCCCAGTGGGCAGGGGAGCCCCGTCCCTGATGATGGTCCAGTGCCCACACAGTGCCACTTTGCTGTTTGTCAAGAGTTTCTTTAAGGCCTCTCACTGCAGGTACAGCCTGGGACAATCTGTCCTTTTCTCCTAAAACCAACCCTTGATGGGCTCATTCTGATAAAATTTATGGGTTGTTGAGTGAACCATTAGGAAACATTACAACAAAAATGTAGGACACTTTTCCTGGCCTGAACCAGGGTCTGTGGCAAGTGCTGGCTGGGGGGACGTAGCTCTGGCCAGGCTGTTCCTCACAGATGAGGGCTCCCCAGGTCCCCCAGTCAGCGCTGGGAGCCCCTCTGCCAGGACAGGGGTCAGCCACTGCTGAGCCTTTTCAACCCGTGTCCAAGTGAGGGACAGATTATCCCATTGGAGCTATAAAGATGCAGAACACATCCTGGATCAGCCTGGTTGTTAAATACGGGGATTCAGGCATGCTGGTGAGCCCCTGAGGCCCCAGGGAGCTGAGCCATTGGAGGGCGAATCCCCATGAGGAATTGGAAAGGATCTGGAGGTTTCCAGAAGAGCCACCAGACAGTCATAACCATGTTGTCTCACTGAATTAGTTTAATGTCCACTTGAATCACTGACCTTAAGGTCTGAAAAGGACCGAATCTGGGAACGGATGGTTTTTCCTATGCGACGTGACAGTGGGGCCGGGGCGGGTTTAGGTTCACTTATGGAAATGAGATTTTAGGATCACTTATGGAAACGCTTTGGCAAAGAAACAGATGTCTGAGCCCTGGGACGGGCAAGACTCGGGCGCTGCCGGGGGTAGCGGCGGGAGCGAGGGGAACGGGGACTGCGGGGGATGGAGGGGGACGTGCGGAGCAGCGGAGCGTGAGAAGAGGCGGGATGCTGTGCCGGCGAGCGGGGGAGCGAGGGGAACGGGGGGAGCGGGAGGAGCGGCCGTGCCGGCGGAGCGGGAGGAGCGGGGGGAGCGGGAGGAGCGGGAGGGAGCAGGAGGAGCAGGGGGGAGCGGGAGGAGCGGCCGTGCCGGCGGAGCAGTAGCCGGGCCGACGGGCCGATGCTACCCCCTGGTGACCGGCGCGGCCGCTCCGCGCAGCTCCGGGCCGGGCACGGGGCCGGGGGGTCGTCGGGGCAGCGTCCGCCCGCGGTCCTCGGGCTTTCCATGGCGACGGCAAAGAGACCCTGTGACCAGCGCCCGGTGCCCCTTCCGGGCCCGGGACGGGGGAGAAGGGGCAGGCGCGGAGCGGGGGCGGGAAGCAGCCCCTGCCTGCACAGGTAGCGGAGCTGGGGCTGCCGAGCCCGGGCGGGGGGCACAGGCAGGGTCACCCCTCGCCCCCCGGCCTCCTCACAAACTCACCTCGGACATTGGGTGCGGGAGCTGCGGGACTCGGCCGGGACAGCCCCGCACCAGCCCCGCTCCCGCATGGCACTGCCTTACACTGCTCACTCTGTGCATCTTGTTAATGAAAAGCATGGATGTAATTTCAATTAAAGATAATTACATATTTAAACTTAACATTAAATTCTGCACTAAAACAAAATTACATGAAATCTCAGTGTGCAGCCGTGCTGCACGGCAGCGGGCGAGGGAGCAGAGGAAGGAAATGCTATTATGCAGACGGAGCTGATCCCTTCCACTGGATCTCCTGCCTGGGTGATGCTCCTCTGTCCTGCGAGTTAAATCCGATCTCTTCCCACATGCCACCTTTGGAAGTAGCTCCTCTTGCCTGGTTGTGCTGTGCAGGCCCCACATGCACCCAGCCATAATCAACACTGCCTGTACAATGCACAGACCAAATAAACACACCAGGAGTGAGACTGTACCTTGGCAGGGTTAGCACAGGGTGGGGGGGACCTGCTGTTCCAGCAGCGGGCACTGCCTTGGCCGAGCACCCAGGTCCCAGTGGGTTCTGACATCCGCTGGAAGCTGCTCAGAGATGCTGTGGTTGTATAAACTCTGCTGTTAACCCTGGCTCAGGGTCTGGAGTAAAGCTGGAAAAGCATTTTCAATCAGTGATAAAAAACACAGTTCCCAGAATACCGAATTTTTGTGCGAAATTCAACAAATTTGTTGGCTTCAAAAGCAATTTTCTGAAAATTGAAAACTTTTTTGATTATTCTTTACAATTCCCCCCAAATCCCAAACACAGCATTGCATTCTTCCAAAAGCAAAAGCTTTTATTTTCTGTCCCCAAACACACCGAAAATTACTGGTTTTGAGATGGCATAAATTGCTTTTTACTCCTCTCTGTTCGACCAGCAAATTTAGAAACCCCAGTTATTTGCCCAAGTGGCTGGGTCCAAGCTGCAGGCTGGCACCTCAAGGAACTGAGTCAGGTCACCACCAGCCCACCCAGCTGTTTGTCCCCTTGCCACTACAGCCCACAGGGCTCGTGGAGGGCTGCGAGACTTTCAGCGAGGAGATGACACTCACATGTTGGTGGCTCAGTTGGAGGCCATGTAGGAGTATTTCTTTCCAGTCCTACATAGTTCCTAAAACTAGATGGCCAGAGGATGAGTGGGCTTGATCTGTGCTAATTCAGGCCAGTTTAAAGCCGTGCTAATGAGACCTGGATTTCCCAGGCAGGGCTCAGGGAATCTCCTGCCCTGGCTGTGGATGGAGCCTCTGGAGTCTAGTCTTTGCTGACAGTGACAACTCTGGCTGCTGGCACAGAAACAAACCTCCTTGGCCCACCTGAGTTTTCCAAACTGCCCTGCAGAACCCTGAATGTGGATGGGAGGGAAGGCAGGGGGCCATTTGGCTCTGCCCAGGAGGTCCCACTGCATGCCTTGCACAGGTCAGTGCAAGCCCAAGTACAGCATGGGCATGGGGGAGCAGAGGAGGAAGCAAGGGCTTCTGTGCCCCCATCCCTCCAGAGCAGGCTTGTGCTAGAGTCTGTCATGATGCCCTGCTGTGGTAAACCAAAGACACTGTGGCACCATCAAACCTCTTCAGAGAGAGGCTTTTGTTTAATAAAACATGAAAATTATTCATTGTGTGATTTAATTTGATAGGAAATTCATGCTGCTCCTCTAATAATGATTATTGCAGTGTAGCTGAGCAGCCACAGCCAAGGGCCACAGCCTCACTGTGCCCATTCTGTCAGGGGACAGTCCCCTTCTCACACTGTGACTGTGTAACAGTCTTACACCTCCTCGCCTCACCTGGACACAGATGTGATGCTGAAATTGTAGGTTTGTGCTGTGCAGTGGCCAGGGCTGCCAACAGACTCAGAACCTCACCAGACAGCGGCCTGAGGATGAGCAAACCGAACCTGAGCTGCCGTGGTGCCTGTGGAACAGTGAGCTGTGCCACAGCAGCGTTGCTGTCATTGAGCTTCAGTGTGAATGTCACCTGCAGAGCCCTTTGCTCCTCTCCTCGGGCTGCAGTTTTCCAGCCCTAGAAGATGCCTGTTCCTCAGTGCACAACAGGAAAGGACAGGTTGCCACTGGGAGGGAGGGAGCTGGCAGGATTTGCTTGTTCCTGGGCAGACACTGCAAGCAGCCGTGCAGAGGGCAGCACCACAGGCACGGTGGGCACTGTGCAGGGCACAGCCACTGAGTTCCAGCACTGGGGCTTCTCCTCCTCTATTAAATGATTGCAGTTATCAAGCACTGACAAGCAGCATTAAAATTTATTACCCAGCGTAAAGTTTTATTTAAGGGATGGCTGGAGATTTAGTGGGCTCTGTGAGTCCTTCCTCAGTCCAGCCGTGTCACCTTTAATAAATGCCAGTGGGCTGTGGAGGATTGGAGGGTGGCCCTGGGTGTTCTGGCTCCTGGTCCTGCTCCCAGGGGTTCCCCTCTGCTTCCCCCCATGGCACCCACAGCCCAGTGGCCCCACATCCCACCACTGCTGCCCCGGCCATGCCCATCCCGCCAGCACCCGACATTGCTGAAGGAGCTCCTCTGGCAACACTTTCATTAATCAGTTTGGCAATCGTGAACTACACAACATGCATACTGGTGTTTAAATCCTGGCCTCACTAAATCCCCCTTCATGTTATTTAACTTTTAAACCCAAGGAATATTCCAAATCAAAGAGGCTCTGTCTCACACTTAGTCCATCTCAAAGAGCCTGGAATTAACATCTCTTCATGGCTCGACAGTGCCTGCCACACGGAGCCACCACTTGCTCCTTATTAATATTTATGATAGGGAGAGAAAGTTGCATAAATCTTGGTTGATACTTAATTAAACCCCACTTCTTTTGATTTCTTCTCTCTCAGCTTCACTTAGTGCAGACTGTGAGCCATTAGATGCTCATCCCACGTGGAACAGCCTGGCACACACAGTGGCATCCATGGACCAAGTGGGATTTAGTGCCTGTGGTCCCCCCACTGAGTACCCCGATGCCTCTGGCTGCCTTTGCCACCCAGGCCTGGCCAGCACAGCCGCAGGATGGAGAGTGATGAGGCCCCATGGGGCCACACGAGCCCCGACTGGCACAGCACAGCTCAGCCCCAGCCCCTCTGCTTTGGCTTATCTGCGTCTCGTGTCTGATCCGAGCGCAATCCATAAGAAAACAGTTAACGCGTGGCTGACATATCTGTGATACAACGATCATAGCGAGGAAGCAGCTTGACCCCTGAAGGCTCCCGCGAACAGGCGGGATTGACACTTCACATTGACTTTGCTTCAGGCTTATCAACAAATCTCAACCAGTTTTATTAAAGAGCCGCGTGTGGGACGCGCCGGGCACAGACAACTTCATCCGCGGTGGCTCAGGCACCCGCCGGCACTTGTCTTACTGCTCCTTGTTTGTATGTTCACTTCACTGGCGAGATTAACTTTACAAACGCCACTTTGGGTTTCACTGAAAGCCTGTAGAGTTTCCTGGCCCTTTCATGAGGAGCGAGAGAGCAGGTCGGGGCTGGCTGGGATGGCAAGGGCTGCAGTGCCCGGGGATGGTGGCGAGTGCTGGCAGCAGGGCAGGGACACCCCGGCATTCCTGGGGGCCGCAGCCCCATGACCCCTGGCTGCTGGATAAGGCACTTTTGTCTCTGTGGATCTCTGAAACCCATTCTGAATTACATTCCCAGGAAACACCAAACTCTAAAATCCCAGCCAAAGCCCCTTGGGCAGGCCATGTGGGCAGCACTGACTTTTCTATACTGATTTCCTTGGTTTAGGTTCTATATTTTTTGCTCAGTTTATTGTGTATGTCGTATTTTCAGGAGGAGAAGAGGGCTGGGGCAAGGCCCCCTGGGTGAGAATTAGGGCAGCAAGCATCCAGCAGGATCTACTGTTCTGAGGTATCATTTGTAATTATGTCTCTTTTTACTCATGCAAATTTTATCAATATTATTTATATATTCAAAGCCATTTATAAATAATATATACATTTATGCTAAGGTAATTGCCTCAACTAGATTATTTGTCCCAGTTTTTATTGTCTATCCAGATGCTGAATATTAAAAGTATGTTTTCCAGTCTGTGTTGGTGGCTCAGTGCTGGCTGTCTTCCCACGGGAACAACACCTCTGCTGGTTTGGTGGGAGAAGAAGGTGGAGGAGGGTATCAGGAGGGAGGGCAGGGAGAGGGGAAGGACAACAGGGAGCAGGGAGGGGAGCTTGGAGTCGGTGACCATCCCAGCATGCTGGTGCCAGCCCTTCCACACATGGTGCTGTGACTGCCCCAAGCCCCCTCAGCAGGGCAGCAACCCCTGGGTGTGCTCCAGCCAGGAGGGACAGGGCTTCAGGGGTGGCTCAGGAAGCTGGTCCCAGTATTGTTCACATCCCATTCCACCTTCCACCTCTTCACTTACCAAAACTTGACATCTCAATGAAAAAAGATTAGGAGCATTGACAAGCCTGCAAGGTGACAGCTACAAAGAAATATGGAGCAATCACGTTGTCAGAGTGCCTATTAGGAACCCAAAAACCTCAGCTCTCCACACAAGCACAAGTGATTTATTGCCCAGCACAGTTCATGAACTCATCAGTGGTTTTGCATGGAGAAGAGATGGATTTTCTTTCAGCTGTTTACGGTGTGAGTAGACTGTCCTGGAAGTTATTGTTTGATTTTATCAGGCAGCAGTGCTCGCTGGGTGAGCTGAGAGCAGAGCTGGTTCCCCAGCTAACAGCCAGAATTCACCTGAGGCCTGAGGCAGTGCCACATGTTTCATGGGAATTCCTGGCATGGCCTCGTTGAACAGAGCAGCACTCCCATGTGGCTGGGCTGCAGCCCACCTGGGTCGGGGATCCTGTTCCTATGGCCCAGAAAGACAACTTGTGTAGCCTTTTCTGGCCTCTTCCAGACCACGGTGGAGCCTCCCCAGTGGTTGTGTGGCATGTGGCCAGGCTGACCTGCTGTCCCAGCCAGCACCAGCACCAGAGATCAGTTGCTCCAGAGGCAGCAGGACATCACTGCCTGGTGCTGGGTGCTGGGTGCTGAGTGCTGCTCCTGACCTGCAGGTGCAAGAAAAGGTTTGAAGACTCAGAAGCAGCCTCAGCTTTCTGACAGCCCTGTGCTTGTGTTACACGTGTAAATGTTTCCTCTCCTGCACGGGATTGTGCCTCAGATGCCCTGGAAACAGCTGTGGTTTATGTAGATTTTAAAGGTGAACTTTCATGCTCAGTGAAATTTTAAAAGCAGCTGATTTACACATGAATCCATTTCTGGTGAGCGTCGATGTAGCTGTTTCTCTTCCTTAATGGTTTGTGACTGAAGAGCTGGGCTGTAAACAAGTGGCTCCGGTGCAGAGCAGCGCTGCCTGCGGGGCCGAGACCACCCTGGGGGCAGAACCCGTGGGCAGACCCTGTACCCATCTGCCCTGCCCAGAAACCACTGCCTGCTCTGGCCCCCTTCCTGGGCCCTGGAGACCCAGCTCCAGCAGGGATGGCCACCAGCACGTGGGACTCCTGCGGAGCCCATGCTGGGGCTGCCACAGCAGGTGAGCAGTGCCAGGTGAGCAGCAGCAGAGGCAGAGTGCCTGTGATGTACCCAAGGTTCAGGCAACATCCCCTGCCCCAAGCCCTGTGCCAGCTCGTGCTGTGCCGTAGACTCGCCCATCCACCGGCCCCGCATTCCCAGTCAAATCCAAGCTCAGTGCACAGGTCCCCAAGCCCTCTCCAGCCCTGACCCTTTAAAGACATTTGCTCTTTTTCCTTTAAAAACACAAACTTTAAATGGCTCTGAATAAAATAAAAGAGAATAACTGAACTGTGAAAGGTGATGATTGTATTTCTTTCACTTGTAAGAGAGACCTTTATAACTCTCCAGGGAGGAAAAAACAATAATGGTCCTTCATGGATGAAGTGCTCTAAATATGGTGTATATTTTTTAAAATACCAGTTCTACAGTTATTGAAACAAATTATTGTTAAATGCATTTACAGCATAATAACTGTGCTAATTTGCTGATAAAAAGCATCCAGCGTTAAACCCCCCATACATTATTTTGTCATTAGCATTTGTTAGCTCCTCGTAGGTATTTTCAGACAGAAGGCTTTGTTCTGTATTTAGCACACAGGCCTGCTTCCGCTCTCCCCTCCCGCTGGGAATTGCGTGTGCGCAGAACTGCAGCTTTTTTTTAAAACTTCATGTTTAAAAACGGAAAATTTATTTCATTTCATTAATGGGAGAGGGAGGCAGGGAGAGGAGGGAGAAGAG
This sequence comes from Lepidothrix coronata, assembly GCF_001604755.1. Lineage (NCBI taxonomy): Eukaryota > Metazoa > Chordata > Aves > Passeriformes > Pipridae > Lepidothrix > Lepidothrix coronata. The sequence goes on from NW_016690208.1 coordinate 6,928,326, forward strand.
TGCGTGATTTAGCGAGTGGTGTGTCACACGTCGTGTCAGCACCTGCAGCAGCTGGACTGGGGTGGGAGTGGACCCCAGGTGGGAGTGCAGACCCCCCAGCACCGCCCGGCCACGGCCCCAAGCTGGATTGGCACCGCCTGGCCATGTGCTGGAGCCTCGTGCCATGGTGGGACTGGGGGGTTCTGGCCAGCTCCCAACAAGGCCAAGGGGCCACCAGGGCACCCTGCGGGCACCCTGCCAGTGGTGGGTGCAGAGTGAGGGACATGGTACTCCCCAGGAGTGGGGAGAGGGTCAGGAGATTGCTGTGCCCAGAGGGCAGCTCCGGGGGCAGGTGGGAAGGGGGCAACACGAGGCTGAGGTGGGGAGTCTGTCCCATCCCACTGTGGCTGTCCGGTAGCCTTGGCACCCCTGGGAGGCAAGTAGGATCTGGGGTGCTGGGAGTGGGTGGGGACAGTGGTGCAGGACAGGGTGTGTGCACAAGATGAGAGCTGCACAACAAGGTGCATGGAGAAGGGGGTGCATCATGGGGTGTGGGTGTGGGGTGGGCTGGCAGGTAAGGGATTGTGGCAATGGGTGTGGGGTGACAGGTGTAGGCAGGGGATAGTGGTGTGGGCAGGGATGGGGGGTGGGTGGGCAGGGAATGGGTGGTGGGTAGGCACATCCCGGCCTGGGAGCAGCCACCAGTGGTCTGGGGGGGATGTTTCTAGAGCTACTGTTGCCGTAGCAACCCTGCTCCGATAGTAGCATCGCCAGGAAAAAAGCAGCTTTGTTATCAACACAGATCTTCCCAAATTAACCCTCACGTGCCCACTTGGCTCCAGCCCGGTGCTGGCCCAGTTGGGTTCCGTTGGCCACCCATGGCTTGCTCGGCTGATGGAGGCTGCAGCGGGGCTGGGCTGGGATCCCTGTTCTGCATCCGCACAACGTGCGCCCTCCCAGCACCGTGGGAGTGCTGGAGCATCCCAAGGGGCCTTTCCAATCACAAACGTTTATTGTTGCCCATGCGAGTATCAAAACTTCAGGGCATCCATCTCAGCAGCATCGATACAGCGCTGGCGGTGTGGGAGCCGTCGCCGTGACAGATGGAGCAGGTGGAGGGAGGAGCGGGGAGCTCGGCTCCCAGCCCACTTACCCCGCCGAGCTCCGCTTAAAGCAGGAGATATATATTTCCCCCCTGAAATATTACTGCTAATTCTCCGTATGAATGTTCCCTGACCCTTCCTGTGGCCTCCAGATGCAGCAGTGAGAGATAAATAATGGTAATGAGCAGCAGGGAGGGGGTCGGAGCCGACGCCGCAGGGACCACAGGAGCAGTCTGACAGCAGCATTTGGAGGGGGCCTGGAGCTGCCCCTCAGCTCGCAGGGACCACACACCCCTCCCCACCTGCACACACAGCCCTGGCCCTCCTGATCACCAACGGCTGCAGACGGAAGGCCTTGGACAAATCAATTAGATAGCTACTGTATATTGATTAATACCCATGGCTATAAAAATATAATTGATTTCCTGAAGAAGAGAAGAGGTAATGTAGAGACCAAACAGAAAACCTGTCTGAAGAGTGATCAATACTTACATTCAGGAAACTCACCCAGGAGTATAATTGGACAAAGCAGAATTTGGGCCAAATCAGGCACCAGGAATATGATTTTGCTAACAACCAGCCACCAGGAAGCTCGTGGGACCAGCCACATCACTCCCAGGAGAGCTACAACCACACCGGCTCCAGTAACATGTTTCATTTTCATGCCTTTTGGTGAAGGATGCAAAACTGCAAAACTGTATTCTTGACCAGCCCAAACATTCCAGCTGGACTGAGCTTCCTCCCACTTGGGACAGCCTCAGGGCTCACCCCGGACACAGACATCTCAGGGACATCTCCCAGCTGTTTCTGAGTCTTGGCAATGTTTCACTGCAAACACAGGGATGCTCTGAGAGGCCCTGCCTAGACTGAGCTGGTTGTTCCTTGTGGGAAGTGCTGTCCAGCTCAGTGCCAGGCGCACCCCAGCCTCACGGAGGTTAGCAAGGCACACAGCCAGATTACAAAATGCAATGAAATACTTAAAACCTGCCCTCCAGACTAAAGTAAATCAGACATGACTTTGACAAGGTGAAACCAAAGTGATGAAACCAATCCATTGTGCTTGGGGAATCGATCTCCCCGGCAGGGAGTAGAGAGGCCATCGATTCACAGCCTCAGCAGTCAGGAATGTCAAGCTGCCTGATCTAAATTTCTATATGCATCACTCCAGATTAAATGATGGAGGAGCACGTGTGCAGGCATCCACCTGCCCGGCCTCACCCCACCAAGTGGCACCAGCACAGACCTGCTGGGGGCAGGAGCCTCAAGAGGAAACGAGCAGACAGAGGCAGGAGGTGCTAGTGCCTCCCCGCACTGGGCACCCGCCTAGCTCTTCTTGGACATCCACACTGCAAACCCCAAACACCAGGGTGAGCCCCGGGGGCTGCCTATGTGGAGTGTGGGGAGGGCACCTGCATTACAGTCTCACTGTGAAAGCCAGTGTAGTAATTAGGATTTCATTCTTAAAAATTAAATATTTATCTGCAAACATGATCTCTGGCTGTGAGAAGCCTGGGCCTGTGTCAGCACGGGAGACTGAGAGCTGTCCCCAGCCCGGGATGGGGGTCTGGCCCATCACATGTGACACTGCACTGGTGGGGCCACTGCCATCGGCCGCTTTGTCACTGTCAGACCCAGCGAGGCCATTAGTTTTGTCAGTGTGAGAATAAAGAGCCGTCTCTGGGGAGAGATGGAAAAACTCGATCCAGCTCCCAGCAGCCCTGAGGGGGTTGTGTTTTACCATTTCTTTATGACTTACCAGCTGGAACATGAGCAGGCTGAGCCGACGCGAGTGGCAGGACCATTTTCTGCTTCCAGCTCCCACTGGGAGCCTGTGACAGAACATCAGGGACCAGCGCGGGAAGCTGAGAAGCCTGGGAACAGATTGAGGGAGGGAAGTGGCTGGAGAGGAAGGGAAGGTGGTGGTGGTGTTCCATCTTGCCAAATCCAAAACACTTCTAGTGTGTGCCTGGCCTGTCCCACCCCCATCCTGCCAGGTGGGGCTGCTCCATGCCCCCAGGGTGGGTTGGGACAGACTCCTCAGGAAAAGGGAGAGTCATGGAAAATCTCCATCTGCTTGGGGTGCCCTGCAGCCATGCTGGGGTGGGGTTACTGCTTCAGGGTGCCAGCTCTTGGACCATCCTAGAAAGGAGTGGCAAACTGCTCCCAGTACACAGCTGGGACACTGTGCTCATGTAATGGATGCAAATCTGTATGCAAATAACTCCTGTCTCTGGACTCAGAAAAACCCCAGAACTCATTAGAATTAATATGGTTTGTCTCAACCTTTTTTTCACCCACCCAAGGAGTAAATTGCTCTTTTGCAACAGTTACGGCTCATGACATATTTAATCCTTTCAGCAGAAGCACTCCACCAGCCAGGGATGATGAGCTGCAGCACAACAATCCCCATCTCTGCTAAACCAAGCTGTGGGCATCACCAGACCTTCTCCATGTCACCAAATCCTCTTTTCTTTATTTCCATCGATTTTACTACTTTAGCCCACGGGTGCAGCACATCTCTCAGAACACCTCTATGTGAGGAGCTGGAGCTGTCTCCCAGGATGGTGCCACCTGATTCAGGGGCACTCTAGAGGCTTTCCCAGGGCTGAGTCAGTCATCAGGGGGTCCCATCCTGCCTGTAGGCTCAGCCCCTAAGGGGCTCTGCAGAATTGGTTGCAAAGTTGTGTTCTGAAGGAATGTCCTTTCAGCGCCCTTTCCAGCAAAACCCCGGGTGGAATGAGGTGGTCAGGAGTCAGCAAGCATCTGCCTGAGGCAGGACTGTAAAACCACTTACTGAGTCTGAAGTTCTTGGAAGGGAAACCTCGTGTGATAGACAGGGAAAGCAGGCTGGTATCAGTCATATAATCCCTCTCATTAGTCTTCTGTAAAGCAGGAGATAAGGCAGTGAAAGGGACAGCTGCTCCCTCACTGGGCGGTGGGTGGGTGGGAGTTTCCTGCAGCAGATTTGTTAGTGCCAGGGGACTTTCCCACGGGAGGGGTCCCCACTGCAGGTGCAGTCCCTGCTCCACCAGCAGCCACGCCCTGCCTGTGCCACGCGGTGCTGCCCCGGGAGCCCTGGCAGTGCCCAGAGCCCAGGGCTGTGTCCCACCACTCAGCCCCTGGCCTGGGACACAGGGCAAGCAGAGACCCCAGGGCCAGGGAGCCCCAGAGAGGCTTGGGGTGCCCGGCAGGGCTGGGAGTCTGGCCCCCACCCATGAGGCCTGAGCAATGGCATTAATCCAGCTCTAGGAGTAAACCAAGGCTTGTATAGCTAAAGAGTTCCCAGGCTGGTAAGAGCTTCTAAATTATTTGCTTCTTTTCAACCTCACAAAATCCATTTGCAGTTATTTGCAGCAATTCCAAGCAAAACACACAGTCCAAACACACCTGGAAAAATGTACCTGGTACGTGGTAATTGTTTATGCAAAATAAACCATCACTGTGGATGGTTGGCATCAGGATACGTCCTTGTCAACATCATTTTAACAATGTTCTGTTTTCTGTATGAATTATTGTATTTGCAGTTATGTGAGAGCAAACACCACCCAGCGCCCACACCAAGTCCAGCTTCCTATTCTCCCACATCACAATCTTTTTGTACTACGTGAGAGCTAGTTTCAAAATTTCATGTTCACAGTTACAGATTAAATAATATTAAACAGCATTACACTGGTAAGATTTGTTTCCAAGTAGCAGATAGATTCCCAGTATTATTCTTTACTGTAAGTAGTTGTTGTTATATCTTATTCATCTGGAAAATAATTTCAAACAGCCATGAAAATAGCAGATTTCTCTCTGTTAAAATGATAGTCAGAGCCTGGGCCGCTGACATATAGTAACATGATTCACTTGGACAGTTACTGACTGCACATCCAATTCATTTCTTCTCTAGAGCACCAAGTTATTATCTGAAATGCACAAGGTGTCTGGGGGTAACATATGATCAGCCAGGGACGCTTTTGACGGCTTGAAGAGCAATCAATAAAAATTGTCTCCAGCAGTTTTGTAGAGTATGGAAGTTGGTGGTGAAATGAAGTGATGGAGATTAACTGGTGGAAGTCAATGCCCCAGTGCTGTGAACCCTGTTTTTTAATTAAAGATCCAAAGCTGCTTTTCACTCAAATGGGGTGTTTTCCCTCTGTACCAGGTTTGGTGCTGAGGGATGATGTCCCTCCCCTCTGTGTGTGTGACCGTGGGTGCCCCGGGCGGTGGCTGGTGCTGCTGTGCCTGCCGGGACGATGACACTGCTGGTGGCACTGGCCTGGCCCAGCCCTCAGCAGCCCCTCACTGATGCTCTGCTGTGCTGGGCAGTCACAGCTGCCCAGCTGTGTATTCTTTGGAAACACATTTTAAGGATAATCCTGACAGTCATACTGACCAAATTAATATTCTCCATAACCCAATTACATTCTTCACTGGCAGCTGTTGGTGCATCTCCAACAAAAAGGCCTTGTAAGATACCAGTCCCGTATGACAATCATTTCATCTGGGTCTCATTTTTGAGGCCGCCTGAGCTCTCACAGAGGCTGAAGCAAGTTTTTCAATTAACATTGATAGTGTGGGGCTGGGCTCTGCTCTCCCTTCAAGGAATGACATTTGGGTTTTGCAAAAGCTGCTGATTCTTTATTGCTTCTATATGCAGTAAAAGAGGTCTGTATCACCAAAATGGGAGGTCGTGGCAATGTCCAGGGGGCACCTGGCTGCTCCCAGGGGCAGCCCCAGCCTGCCAGCCCTGGGAAATCCATTTGCATTTCTACGCGGAGTAGGTTTTAAAACACTCTGTTAATTTTCTTCCATTAAACACAGTGCAAAGCTGTATGGTTTTGATGGTGACATAGTAATAAACACTTAAGGACTTGTTTACAAAGAAATAGTTATTGTCTGCTAAATAGTTTTAATGGAAGCTCCCTGCCGGGGCTTAGTGCGGGGCTGCGGGTGCCGGGGGCAGGCCTGGAGCTGCGTGTTCCCTGCTCCTCACAGACTCATTGCTTCAGTGCAGGGGTTTTGTATGAGCTCCAGTGCCCACAGATGAGATGATTGCATGCTTTAGAGAAAATCTGTCCTCCCGTCTACTCAAGTGTCTTCCTTATCAGTACCATGTTTAATATTGGGATTTCTGTGGATGGCATCTTTCGAGTACCCCATGTGAGGCTGCGGTTCTACAGCAGTGTGTGCACACATAGGCTGTGCTTTACTAACAGTGTGTGTGCACAGAGGCTGTGCTTTACTAACAGTGTGTGTGCACAGAGGCTGTGCTTTACTAACAGTGTGTGTGCACAGAGGCTGTGCTTTACTAACAGTGTGTGTGCACAGAGGCTGTGCTTTACTAAGTGTGTGCACAGAGGCTGTGCTTTACTAGCAGTGTGTGTGCACAGAGGCTGCCAAAACAGATGCTACTGGAGGGACCTGGCCCTTCTGCCCTGGTCCCTGTGCAGGGCTGTCTGCTCCTGGTGTCAGCCCACTGCCTGCACCATGTCATGGCACGTTGTCCCAGGGAACTGCTCGGGGTGTGGACCATTGCAGAATCCCACCCTGGGGATCCAGGCTTTGGTCCAGCAAAGATGTTTACAGAGACTGTGTAAAGTCAGTGGAAGAAGAGAAAAAGGGAATTATGGTTTGAATGTAGCAGCTGATGGAGGCAAACCAGGCAGAGTGGGTCTTGTGCCAATACCCCAATGGACAGAAGCAGCAAACAGGGAAACCTGCCAGAGCAGAGGGGCGGGAGAGCGGGAGCCCCTCTCCACCACAAGCACACGCTGCTGTGGCAGGAGCAGAGGGGCACTGCCAGTTCTGCCGGAGGGTTTACGGGCCCTCGTGCTGGAAGCCAGCCCTGGTGGTGCTGCAGCCCAGCCCTGCCCAGCCCTGCAGCATCCCCCAGCTCACAGCACTGTGATCCAGCAGTGAGGGCTGGGCAGCTGCGCAGGCCTGAACTGCACTGCTTGGCTTAATAAGAAATGTATAAAAATAATAAAAATGGAAACGCATGGATATTATTTGTCAAGTGTGTGCCTAGCAACTCCCTGTTATTTCACATATCGTTCTAGTGGGAACATAAGTAAAACACATTAGCAGTAATTTAAAGTTGCTATGTGCATTGATTATTTATACCCTTACATAAAACCCCAGCCTCTGTGTGCAGCACACCAGCCTTGATAAACTGTGTATGTTAAATCACAATCTCCGAATATGTGGACAGAATCTCCAGGCGAATATTGTAGGTTTTTTTAATATATATAGAGAGGGATAGATCCACTCTTTGGTAGTGACTTGTTTGGTTCAAGTGCATCTCTAAATCACACTATACATATAAATAATAAATAAGGGAGGCTCATATCCTTAATATTATTCTCATGTCTTATTAAACTAATATTTCAAAAAACTTTTATTTTTCCTTTAGTTGCAGGTCACCGCTAAAGTTTAAAAAAAAAATTACAATCCAGCTCTGATGCTTCACGGGAAGAATGAGAGAGTCCCTGTAAAGCACAGGCATGAATGATTATTCTAATTGCCTGGAGATGCCTTCTGAGAGATGGAATAATTAAGTGGCGAGATGATTGAGACCTTTGGCACCTTTGTCTGTGTTCCCCCTCCAGACCCGCCCCCAGCGGCAAAGAAAAGGACCATTTTCTGAAAACATGCTTTATTTTTCACTTCATCACTATGAACATTTTATTTGATTTCTTGCCGTGAAAATCTTTCACCGAATTCGGGCGATTTCTTACAGCCCTTTGCGTGCAGCTTTCCTGCCAGAGAGGGAAGGCTGAGGGATGGGGCCGAGCTGGGGCACCAGGCAGGCAGGGGAGCAGTTTGCCAACACCTCTGGGGAAGGCAGGCTGGCTGCAGGGCTGCAAGACACTCTGTGCCCGCCTGTGCAGGCGTGTGCATTGCAGTGCTGCCGGGCTGCCTGCCCGCTGGGCTGCCTGCCCACAGACGTGGGCTCTGCACACACAGGCCTGTCCCTCGCCCCTGCCAGGCTGCCTGCCCGCACATGTGGGCTCTGAACACACGGGCCCTGCACACACAGGCCTGCCCCTCGCTCCTGTCGGGCCTGCTGCCCCGCGGGCACACGTCCGACTGCTCCCCGGTGCGAGGGCATGGCCACGTTGTCCTGCCATGAGGCAGCAGGTGAACCCTGGTGTGCTCAGGGCCCAGGTTATTGACTGCTGGCTGTTTGCACAGCACTTGGCACTGCCTGCGACACCGTGCAGGAGCTGACGGCATCACCCAGGAAACTGAAATGGCGAATCTCCAGGGCACGTGTGGCAGCAGCAGGGCTGGGCCATCACCGTGCCGGGGGAACCCCCGGGAAGAGTGCAGCAGTGGGGTGGGGGGGATGGGACACAGCCCACCAGGAGCAGGAGTGACAACACCTGCAGGACTCAGGAGGTGACCCCCCAGCTCAGCTCGGTGGCAGTGAGGCACCAACAGCGCTCAGCTGCGACAAGGCGGTGGGAGGTGATGCAGGAGTGTGCCCGCAGGGATAGTCAGACCAGGAGTAAACACAATACATCAAAATTTACTGGGAATTAACATCCCAAACATCTGCTGGAGCAGGTTTGGCAGGTGACTGTCACTGGGGAGCCTGTGGCAGAGGAGCTCGGTGTGGCTGCAGGTGAGCCAGGTCCCGTGCTGGTGACACCGGGATCCCGCCGGGCACATGCTCAGAACAACTTCTCAGAGCCAGCACCTGGAGTGCTGGGCTCCACCTCCTCCTGGCTGGGCAGGGAAGGGTGAAACCTGCTGCTAAGCCAAGTGAATATACTTGAGCAAAACGTCCTGGATTTGTGGCACTGCTCCGGAGCAGTGTGGGACGGTTGTGCTCTCCCTGGAGGTGTTTGGTGATGCTCTGGCATGTCCAATCCCACAGAGCCACCACTGATGGGGATGTGTCTAGCACTGGGTGACCCTCAGGGTGTCTCTATGCTGCTCTGCAGGACAGAAACAAGATGGTTTGTAGGAACGTGTTGCCTTTGACAAAAATTTGTTTTGAAAGAAAAACCGGGGATGTGGGGGAAGTTTTCCTAATAAGGTCAGAGCATTCAGCTTCAACCTTTTCAGAGCAGAACATTTCAATTTCCCACTTCAGCCTCATGTTTCATTTCAATTTTGTACTAAGAATGTAAATAAAATGAAAATTTGAAATTAAATGTTTAATTTTTCCTGAAGCAAGTAATTTCTGTTGACCTGAAATGAGACTTACCTCACAACTTTGTTCCATGGAAGATTCTAGAATGGTCTCACCTCCCACTCAGAACAGGCTTCTCTTCCAGCTCAGCCTCCATGGCTCTCCACGGTGAGAACTGGCTTCCCCTTCTGCACTGGTTTGTTGGCTGGTGAGAGGGTCTCCTATTCCCATGGAGTTTGCTCTGTTTACCGTAGCGTAAGTAACAACATTTATAATAATAAATAACAATAATAAACACAATAATGCTATGAAGGGCCCTGGGAGCCCCAGGTGGAGCTGCTCTCAGTGACACAGGGAGGTGCTTCTGGCAGAGCTGGGTGCAGACCTGGCTGGTGCTGCAGCCCCAGCTGCCCACGGGCTGGGGGGTCTCATTTCTGTCATTTCTGAACATTTACATTGAGGTCTGTCTGTGCCATCCCCTGCCATGACTGCAGAGCATGGGATGCTTTCCCCCAAATGGGCACATTATCAGCTCTGCCTCCCTGGCTTCACCCATTCCAGGCCCCCGGGGCTTCCTTGGCAGGGCCAAGGCTCTGCCACACTTGCCACCAGCACCGGCTCCCTGTGCATCCCCTCCCCAGCCCAGCAAGGGGACAGGGGAACAACACTGTATGTAAATAACCTCAAGCAAGTTACTCATTGTTAATGCAGGCAGGTCTGAGGGCGAAAGCAAACAGCACTTGGCAGTGAGAACTTTTAATGAGAATGTCATTAAGGAATTCAGATGGCGAACGCAGAATGATTCCCGGTGCACCCGCCTGACTTCTCTGCCTTTCTGGTTCTTCCTGTCCACTAAACATAAAAATGTCATTTGTTTTTATAACCCCAGAATTCAGGCTTTCTCTCTCTCCTTTTATTAACCAATTTATTAGCAGGACACAAGCAGCCAGCCGGAGTCGGAGGGCAGAGCCCTCTGATCCCTTTTTTTGCGATCGCCTAATTACTTATTGCTATCAGACATCAGAGTTTCTATAAATTAAACCCGCTCTTCCCAAAGCTGCCCGTGGGTTTAAATCATTGCTGGGCATCTCACATAATACATGATTATTAATAAGTGCTGTTTGAGATCATCCTGCATAACTGTAGTCCTGAGTCTGAGGGGGCTAAATCGGGGGTGAGGGGGGGGCAGAGCAAGCCCCAGCGTGGGGAGGTGCCACTGCCTGGGGTTGCAGAAGCCTCAGGAACCACATCAGCCCCAAAACCACAGTGAAACCTGGGGTTTGGAATGGCCAGAGACCAGCACTCCTGGTCTGTGGAAAACACCAGCACCGTGACACGTGTTTTCCTCTAAATTGGAACAAAACTTTAATATTCACCATGTGGAAAAAAACCAAACTTTAATTTAGAAGCATCTGAGCTGCCTTCTTGATGAGATCAAATTGTTTCATTGTGAATAAAAATATATTATCAAAATACAACATGCTATAGATTATAATGCCAAATATTTAATATTATACGCAATTTAAGAAAAAGTAATTTAAGTAAGAATGGTGACTGTATTTACTTTTAATATTTCACCTTATCGAATCAACATTTTCAACCAAATATTAAAAGCAAAAAAATTATTTAATCTTTCTCCCATCAAAGGTGTCATCGAAGCTGACAGCCGCCAGTGTTCCCATTCCAGTGGGAATCCTTCCCGCCGTGGAAAACTCCCTGCGCCGCTCCCTGCTGGGTCCGGGGGCTCAGCGCGGACCCGCCCGGGGCTCCCACAGCGCCACCGCGTGGGCAGCGAGCGGCACTGCGGCGTGGGGACACGGGGACAGGGACAGGGACAGGGACAGGGGACACGGGGACAGGGACAGGGACAGGGGACAGGGACAGGGGACAGGGGGACAGGGACAGGGGACAGGGGACAGGGACAGGGGACAGGGGGACATGGGGACGGGGGACAGGGGGATACAGAGACACGGGGACAGGGGGACAGGGGGACACAGGGACAGAGGGACACAGGGACACACGGACAGAGGGACAGGGGACACGGGGACACACGGACACAGGGACAGGGACACATCTCACCCGGGACAGGTCCACCTGGTACTTCCTGCCCAGCTCATCCAGGGACAGTTTGTGGTCATCCTGCGGACACGCGTGGCACCGTCACCGCACCGACACGCGTGGCACCGTCACCGCACCGACACGCGTGGCACCGTCACCGCACCGACACGCGTGGCACCGTCACCGCGCCAACCCCCGGCCACTGTCCCACCACTGTCCATGTCACCCGTGTCACCCGTGTCACTATCACTGTGCCACGCCCCTGTCACCCATGTCACCCGTGTCACCCATGGCACCGTCACCGCGCCAAC
>NW_016690208.1:6939911-6942411 GCF_001604755.1 Lepidothrix coronata
GGCGTGGGGACACGGGGACAGGGACAGGGACAGGGACAGGGGACACGGGGACAGGGACAGGGACAGGGACAGGGGACACGGGGTGTCTGGGGAACACAGGGGAACATGGGGGGCACTGGGGGCCATGAGGGGCACCAGGGACACGGAGGGCACTGGGGACATGGGGGGAACTTGGGGAGCACCAGGGCCATGCAGGGCAGGGGGCCATCAGGGACATGAGGGGCACTGGGAGCCCGGGGAATTTTTGGCCCATGTACATGGGCATGCGGGGCACAGCTCAGTCCACACCCATGGGACAGGGCTCACAGGGACGGGCTGTGCTGCACGGTGGCACTTTCCTGTTTCCCTTGTTTTTACACGTCCTGTCCCCCACTCCGGCCGCCCCCCGACCTCCCTGCCCTCTCCCCAGGACGCTGAGGGACAATGAGCAGTCACTACAGCAGGGCACTAGACCCTGACTGGCAGTCCCAGGGCTCAGCCTGATCCATCCTGAACCATCCATGGCAGCCCAAGAGCTGGGGGCCAAGCACCACTTTGTTACTCTCGAAGGTGTTGCCCCACGATGACAGCGGGGGCTGTTCAAGGACATCCTTGGGGTCACAAATATCAGCACAAACACGACGTGCAGATGGGGAAAGAGCCACCACAGCTTGGCACAGCCCGATGCAGGATCAGTGTTTGGGAACAGCCCCACATTCACAGAGCAGCCAAAAAACCAACTTTTTCTTGTTGGAAATAATTATATCTTGTCAAGTTTGGTGGCATCTGCAAAATATCTGTTAATCTAAATTATATGATACTTAAAGAGCAGAACTGGGAGCTGTGCTGAAAGTGGTTTTTTCCTCAGACTTTTACAAATAGAATTAACATGTTCACACAATTGGTGATCCCTCAACAAGGAGCTGCCGGAGCTGCAGGAGCCACCATGTCCTGGAGGTTGGCACCAGCCCTGCTCCCTGGGTGACACCCATCCAGTTCAAATCATCACTTAAAAAGAGCCACATTCTTACTGTGCAGCCAGGGATGGGTGTCCATGGCTGTGGCCTTTGCAGAGTGTCCCCCCAGATGCCCCCATGCCCCTCCAGCCCGTGCTGCCAGAGCAGGGCTGTGTGGGGTTCCTTGGCAGATGTGGCAGTAAAACACCAACACTGCAATCCCAAAGCACCCCTTGGCCCCGGGCCCTGCCCAGGCTGGAATCATCCTTGACAGACTCAGGAGGTTAAGCACAAATCTCCTGGTTTTTGCAAACTGAATAACTATGGGCAATGACTGAATGAATTCCTCTTCCCATCTGCCCTGCAGAAAACACTGTTCCCTGCCCAAGACACTGCCTGTGCATCTGCTGGGGAGCATCTAAATATCAAAGAGGGCTCCAGATATGAGGAGACTCCTCTGGGGAGCCCTGGCTCTCACCCCTTCTGCCTCTGCTGATTGGGGAGAGCCCCCGTATGTGCAAAGTCAGGGTACCTGGAACAAAAAGGCTATGGCAATAGGAGGGATGGATGAAAATACCTGCTGCTGCATGTGAGTCCTGATAAGCTTGTGCTCCTGTGCCAGGGAAGCAGAGGCTGGGAAGGGCCAGACAGGAATGTGGCGGCAACACAAAGCTGCCTGAGCTGCCGCAGCCGCCGGGACCGTGCTGTGAGAGCAGCTCTGCTGCCCCGAGCAGGCTGTGGCTGATCACCCAGTGTGTCCCGGGCTGCCTCCACAGCAGCACAACGAGCCCTGGCACGCACCAGCCTCCTGGCACCTCTGTGCCCCAGGCCTATCTGCACTCGAACATCTGTGCCGCTGCTGCCCGTGCCAGCCGGGGGGAGAGCCAGCCCTGTGTTGAGCAGCATCCACAGCCACCATCCTCCTGGGTTCCAGCGACGCACAGCACTCTGCTTGGCAGCTGAGGCCAACAGCTTTTTCCAGTCGGAGAGGACAGGAAAGCATTTGGAGTCCACCATGCCTGGCTGTGCGCCTTCCCTGGGCTGTGGCACTCGCGGGGTCAGAGCCAGGGAGTGGGGTGGGCAGGGAGAGCAGGGCTTTGGCTCCAGCACACTGCTCATTGCCAGAACCGGTGAGACATTTGTTCCCTCATTAGCACTGTGGCTGGGTGGCTGTGGGGGTTGGCACGAGGGCGCAGGCCTGCGCCCGGGGCTACTCCGAGAGCTGCGGTGCCGGTGCCTGGGCGAGGGGCACTCGTCCGCTCCTGTACCAGATGCAGCAGCCCGGAGCTGAGCTGTCTCCCAGGCCCCAGCAATCCCAAACCACAAACCCAAGAACCTGGCACTCGACTGCCCTTGGAGAAACAAGGAACCACCATCAGACCCGTCATCTGTGGCTCAGGGTCAGAGGGAAGCATGAAGGGATGGAGTCTTGCTGGACAGAAAAGGGCATCTGGGCAGGATGTGGAATGGACATTGAGGTGGACATCCCATCCCTTTGCTGCCCGATGTCCAGCCCATTCCACAGCAGCCCCAGCACCGTGAAACACCCCAGTCAGGCAGAGCTG
>NW_016690208.1:6944911-7006155 GCF_001604755.1 Lepidothrix coronata
TGCTCACCGTTGTTTCCATCAAAGCTGTCTTCTGAGAACTGGTGACTCAGCTCACTGAGATGTTAGGGGAAATGAACCAAATGCTGCCATGGCCAGAGTCTCCCTGCTTTTTCCAGGGTGGTACATTCCCCAGGAGCAGGAGAGGCCCGTCCCTGACACCCTTGGATCCGTTATTCAGGATTAATGCCGGTTTGCTTGTTGCACCTTCTGTTGTGGAAATGATGCTGCAGCCTTGACTGGCTTCCAGCAGTGCAATAGCAAGAGCAGTTAATGCTGTGCCAGAGCAGGGAGGGGTTTTTCTTGGAATCAGTAATGTATACAAGGAACTGGTGTCACCTAAACCCATCGAACACCCTGTGTCCCCTCCTTGCCATTTCCTGTGAGTTGAACAAAGCGGTTCTGGCTCACCCACTGGCCATGCTGGAGCTGACATGAGTGAATGTGCAGACTGTAGCCTCGCTGAAGATTTTACACCATCTGTATTTGCAACATGAATATTTCAGCAAATTTAACATTTTGGAGACTTGTGTCTTCCAGGTTTAGTGACTCCAGGTCCCTGGGCCAGGAGTGCAGCAGGTTCACCCGCGGCGTCCTGTCGGTGATTTGCTCTTGGGCGCTAAGCGGGGCCCGGTGCCGCGGGGTTTGTTGGCTCATTGAGCCCACACATCTCTGAAGCAACAGAAAATCAGTTTTTGATCTCTTGCTGCTGGCCTCTGCCTGGAAAGCATAAAGCAGGAGGCAACCCTGTGGCAGCTCTTCTGCCAGTGTCATCATAATATGGATGGTGTTTACTGTCACTTGTGAGATGAAGAGAGCAATACACGGGGCAGGACCAGACGAGGCATTTCTCCTTCAAGGAACTGTCACAGCAACACCCAACGGCCTCTGACCTGCTGAGAACAGGCACAGATCATCACACTTGTGGGAGATGCAGGGTTTCTAGGAACCTCCAGCTAGAGCCAAGGGCACTAATTGTCCTAATGGTCCTGACCAGCTCCATCTGGGACCTTACACACACACACACACACACACACACACCACTTCCCTCCATGGGCCCAGGAGCCCATTTAAGCTCCTGGCATGGCTGAGGCACTGATTCCTCCCTTCCTGGGAAAATGGGATTGCCAGGAAAGATGGAACAGCACAGAAATGAGATTACCAGACAAGTATAAATTTACGAGTATATATTTATAGATAAATTAACTGTGTAATAAATCCCACAGCTACCCAAGAGATGGAGGGAGCAGAGTGTCCTACAGCAAGATCTGTGATGCAAAAAAGAACCTCTGTGAGCAGACTGTGCTGCTCAACTCAGGTGAGATTTTATTTTTACTCTCTCACAAATCGCTGTTCTTGAAACATTTACATTTAAACAATGCGCCACTTTCCATATGAAAGCTGCGCTTGGCACAAGCATCCTCGGGGTAGAAAGGAGCTAGAGGAGCCCTTCTCTGGCTAATGTCAGCTCATTATCTGTTGCTGAGGCACACACACACACACACACACACACCCCGAAGGCAAAGCTTTGCCCAACTCCCTGTGGTCAGCCAGAAGCGAAGGATTCTGCAGCAGGACAGCAGGATCTGGACTCTCGGGATCATCCGCAGGCCTGTCATTGTGGAACAAACCCCTTAAAATCTAGGTAGGATAAATTCAAAGCTGGAAAGAAAATAAAACACCACGTCAAATTATGTATTCACAGACTGGCTGCTCATTAGTGGTGCTGGGGATTTGTAGTTCTCCCGGCAAACCGTACCCATCCGCCTGCACTTCCCAGCAACACTGAGAGCTTTCTGAGGGAACTATCTGATGTACTTCGTGTCTCTTTTATCTCTCTCCTTGTAAAGATTGTTCACTGTGTTTTCCTAAAGGGATCCTACAGACAGGATGTTTCAAGTGTGGGTAAAGCTGGGAGGACACCAGGCAGGTGCTGAGTGTGCAGCCCCATCCCTGCCTGCACAGGAGGCTCAAACTGCACCTCACCAACCTGAGACTCAGACCTGCTGTCAGCTGGGGCTTCTGCATCGACAGTCTGCCATGGTGGGTTTAGGTTTTCCCATGGAGACCCCATTTCTGAGCTCGTACCCCCATTTCTGGCCATGAGCCCCAGCTGTGGGATTTGTCTGGCTGGATCCTGCTCTCCCCTGAGGGTGTCATGATGCCATTGGGGCAGTGGCCTTGCATTTGGGGACAGACAAGTGAGACTGGGGAGCCTCTTGTTGTTCCTACTGGTCCTTCATTAAGGATATTTGGATTGAAATTTTTCTGGTCTCCCAGTGATACTGTAATTGTCCAGTTACGACCGACTTTGGCATCGTTATCTACACTGGGTCCTGTCAGACGGATGGGAAACTCACTGGGGTGCTAATATGCACAAGCTGCAGTAGCCAAGGAGCCAAGCAGCAACATCTAATGCTGCCAGCTGGCCTGGGAACTGCCGCGGAGGAAGCTGATGTGCTCTTGCAGGAGCGGATGGGGCCCCCTGTGTCCCCCAGTGCTGCTGACCACGGGGACAGCTTGGGGGCATGAGATCCCTGGCTGCAGCCATTTAACCAGTGTGTGAATTACTTCTTCCAGTTTAAGAAGAAGGGATGCTGGCTGTAGCCCTGCTTTCAGGACCTGGAAGACCAGAGCTGTGTTTTTGGAGTCCTGCATGGCCAAATGGAGAAAGGGCTGCTGAACTGTGACCAACTTCCCAGTGCCACGGACAAATGGTCACCTATGAACTGACTGCCTGGCATTTCTTCGTGCAAACACCAAGTATCAGAACAACATCAGCTTCCAGCGTGTTCATGGAACAGCAGCTTCACAACCCTGATAGCCACATCCATGGGTTTTCCCTGTGTGTATCCACAGGGAAGGCCATGGACAAGCAGTAAGTAGTGTGCTCTGTTCAGCTCCCTCTGCTCTGCCAGCGGCAGTGGGTCTGGAGCCGGGGGGACAGCAGTGCCCTGAGGGAGAAAGCAAAGCAAACCATAGCATTTCATCAAAGGAGGTCTGCAAAGAAAACATTATTTCCTCAAATGTGTTCATCATTCAAAATTATTCAAGCAAAGGTTTCCATCGCACTGTGGCCATTACTCATAATCTGAGGGTCTGGCTGTGTGGCTCTCCTTGGTAATTACCCGCATGGCGTTCTCTCTGCCCTCCATTTGGTGCAATAGCAGTTGTGCCTCAGTCCTGGAGTGTCTCTGCAAAACAAACAGGGCTGGTCCTGGCTGTGGGGCCTTGAAACAGGGCTCACAAGGCCAGATTTCATCCCTGTGCCACTAAACAGTGCCAGTGCCCTGTGTACCCTGGGCCACCAGCTCCCTGTGACCCTGGCAGGTCATGGCCCTGCTTCCCTTGTCATGGAGGTGGCTGGTGACAGTCCCTCCTTCTGGACCATCCCTCCAGGTGAGGGATGCCCTGAACCTTTTTGGGAGGGGAAGGCCAGATGCCTGCCCTGGCCAAATCCACCACTGGGTGCTACATAAATCAGTTATCTCTGGCAGTGTCAATGTATATTGGTATCCTGTACATCATGACTGAAATGGGACTGAAATACAAATGTTTTAAGTTATCTAGTGTTTAGTAACAACTATGGGATAGGAAAGTAAAGGGGAAATAGACCAAGAAACTGCCTTTTCCAAATCACTTCATATGTTCCAGAGTGGGTCCCTGAAACAATGTTCGGAGCAATTTCTGAAAAGGCTGTTTTGAAACTTTCCAGGCATTGCTCACTGGTGCCCTGTGAGGATGACGCTCTGGGTAGTGAACACACTAGCAAACAATATTTTCCTAAATGTGTGTATCAGAGATGGAGGAAGTCAGCTGCCAGGCAGAGCTGGTTTCCATGTGAGGCCTGGGAAAGGCAGTTGAAGGCATCAGTGGGACACTGACTTGTGTGTGTGGGTAAGTGCCTCCCCTGCCCCCACAGCAGATGACTTTTGGAGTGTCTGATGGGTGTCACCCCCTCCTTAGAGAGAAGAGTTAGAGCTGGCAGCCCAGGACTCGGCTCACCTCTGCCCACCAAGCTCTGAACCACCCTGTCCCAGGCTCTCTCAGCACCCACCCACTCCTCCTGGTCCCCCGGGGTGCAGCCAATGCCAGGGGTGCCCCCGGGGCCTAGAGAGGGATGTTGGCACCTGCCTGTGTGAGGGCTTGGAGGCGGTTTGGGAGCCTTGACATGGGGTTTGCCACTGTCAGGAAATTCATGAACAATTTATAAAATGTTTTTTACAGACAGCAGTTGGTGTGTGCTGAGCAGCACTGGTTCTGTCAAGGAGAGCTGGTTATAGGGTTATAGCCAAATATTATGGTCCACAGTATTAGAAATATTGAGCAGAGTGTGTGGCTACTTTGTGCTGTCCTGCACCAGCTGAAGGTGTCAGTACTCACAGAGGCACTGGCACTTCTAAAAATCCCTCTCCACTCCATCTTGGGGTCACACAGCCTCACTAAACTGCCAGGGCTGCAGTTGCAGGGAGGCTGAGATGGCAGTGGGGGGACAGTGCTGAAAGGTGGGCAGCAGATATGTAAGCTGTGCTGCCAGCTGCAGGCTCCAGCCTCTGGGCTGCCACTTGAGCGTGTGCTGCCCCAAAGCCAAGGTGCAGAGGTGCTGTGTGCTGTTTCACTCCAGCTAAATTCAAAAATTTAACCTTTTAACCTTGGCCAAAGTCACACACTTCCTCTGTATCATGGCCAAACCAAAATGGACAAGAGGAACTGTCAGTGCTGCTGTGGCAGGACCTCAAAGTACAGCACAGAGTCTGCCTGTGGCATGCCCAGGCTGGGCTGCAGCCTGGCCCACCAGCTATGACACCCATTGTGGAGCATCCAACAGTCAGCCAAAACTAAGCAGGATTGCAGTAGGAAAGTAGTGAGCTAATTTCCCTGCAGGAAATGTTACACAGCCTTGTTGAATAAGAACAAAAGATTCAACTCAAAGTAAAATGAAATGAAAAAATGCAGTGAAACCTGGTGGGCGGTCTAGGGGTTCTGACTACAGTGAGCTCCCAAAATATCCCCGTGTCTCTTCTTGAGATCATGTTGCTCTCTGAAATGCTTTGGGATCTCTCTATTAAAAAACAATCCCCATGCATCCCGGTTTACAGGCAGGATGAGGATGCAGGATCCTTTACAGCTTTTTCTCCCTGTGTTTTTGATGGCGAAGTCTGACCAGGGCTCGCTGGGAGTTCCCGCTGCCCTTGGGTGCAGCATGTGCAGCAGCACTGGTCCAGTGCCCCTGTGGTAGCCCCAGGACTCTGTATTTTGTCTGTTCCCAGCTGGAAGTGTAGAAACCTGTGCACTGCTGCTTTTCTGAGGTGGTGTCTGGGAAGGGACAGATTTTGCTGTTACAAAATGCTTGAAATGTAAAGAGGGTGGGGCTCAACCACCATCTCCTATTTTAGTCCAGCTTCTGACTGAGGAGCAGGTTTGGCTGCTCCCTTGAGGTGCTTTGGGGCTGGAGATGCCAGGGCAAGGGTTCTGCTCTCCTGCATGGGCAGCCACAGCCCCTTCCCTGCCAGCTCTCCCCATGAAGAGTATGAGCTGCAGTGCAGGGGGAAAGGACCTCACCACGGCCAGCACTGAGGGGATGAGCTCTGGCCGCAGCAGAGATCTGGGCTTCCTCCAGAATGGCTGTGGGATTGGCTCCTTGGGCACCTTCATCACCCCAACTGCTGCCAGCAGCCCACTGTGAGATGTGAAGCAGTGCTGTCCCCAGCATCAAGCCCTGAGGAGCAGCACTGGCAATCACCTGCCTTCCAGCCAGGCCACGCTGCGGCGGTGGCACAGAGCGGGGTGGCACGAACGGAGCACGTCCCAGATGGCTGACAAACCCGGCTGCACACACAGTTATTGGGAACAGTGCTGTGGAGGATGTGAGTTCTGGCACCCATCCACCAGTGATGAGTGAACCGTGTTTGTTCAGCCACAGCTCTGGCATCAGAGCCAAGACTGACCAAAATTCCTCTTATTCAGTGTCCTGAAAAGACAACACTGGTACAAACTGGATAGCATTTACAGGACAGCAGAACTCGTGAGAAAAGACACACTCTGAGTAAAGAGGAGTAAATATATGCATCTTGAAAAAGACGGATGTAAAATATTGAGAGGAAAACATTATACTTGCAAATATTTATGCTTTTGAGTAACTTTACACAGGTAGATTAACCAACTCTAGTGTAGTTATTCATGTGCCCAGTACCCAGTACTTGCTGATTCGGAGTCCATGCTCATGCCCGATGGAAGAGCACAACAGGGCCTCTCCCAGCCTCCAAACCTGCTGAGGTTTGAAGGTCCCCACGGGCAGAGGTGCTGGTGCTCACCCCGAGCTGTGCTGGTGCTCACCCCGAGCTGTGCTGCTGCAGGGCTGTGGCACCAGCGGTCACTCCGAGGGCAGCAGCTGGGAAGGGACTGTCTCTTTGGAAAACATGTTATTGCAGATCACGCCACAGACACATTGGGATATATGTTTGCAGTGAATCTTGGAATATTTTGCGGATGCTAAGCAGCAGTTAGAGTCTTCCTTTGGAATCAATTCATTTCCTACAGCTGTGGTAGCATGGAGGATCTTATTGAAACTCTTGGATTTTTAATATTATTACACTAAAGACTCTCTCAGTATCAGCACCTCCATGGGGGAGCATTAGCACACTGTAATGTGTAACAACTTCTCCAGTTCAGGAAATCTTCTTGTATTTGTAATAGGACATTTGGGGCATATATTATGTATGGAACACATATTTCTCATTTCCACCAGGCATCATCTTTCCTTCACTCTAAATTACTCTCCAAATCAAAAAAATGCATTGTATTCCTTATTGCTCAAAAAAAAAAATATATTTTTAATCTTTGGATGCAGAAGCCACCACCAGCTATCAAGACTGTATGCAGTAGGAGCTGTAAAGCCCTGGTCCAACAGGGAGGGAACAGAGTCACCATTCAGAACACCCAGTTATTACTGTGGTTCAACAAGCACCAGTCTAAAATGCTTTACTGGAGAGAAACACCAGTCATGACAGGAGGAAGGTTTGGTCCCAGCCCAGGGTTGTACACAGGAGGAAGTGGGACACCAGGTTCTGTTGTTTGCTTTATGGACAAGAACACAAAACCACTAATGTGTATGTTTGCTTTCCAGGCAAACCTCTCAAACACTGGCTAACCAAAGCTCAGAGTGTTTTGTTTGGTAGTAAGTCTGACCACACCAGGATGAAGAGCAAGGAGCTGGAACAGCCCTTAGGCTCAAAGCCAAGAGCTCTCCTGGTCCTCAGCTCGGCATCTAGAGCCCAGTGACGCTGGGCTGGTGGGAAATGCCTGGTCAGCTGAGCTCCTGCCTGTCTCAGTGAGAGCCAGAGAGATGCAAAACCAGCCTGGAGACACTCACAAAAGGAAAGAGAAGGGCTTTGGCTCCACCAGTCCTGCTCAGTTCAGCCTGGCTAAAGCAGTGTACAGAGACAGTCCAAACAGGATGGAAGATGCAAACTGTTATCCAGGTGAGAAAAAAACAGGCTGAACAGAGCTCCTCAAAGGATGGCCAAATCCAAGCAAAAAGACAATGGGAGAGGGGAAAAAAAAACCAGGGAATTGGTGGTGTAGTTCAAGGCAGAATATCAGATAAGGAAACACCCTGTGATCATAGAGATGGACCCTCTGATAAATGCACTCTGCTGTCAGATGGTACCTGGTTTTGTCAGTGGGAGGAAATTTGGGTGTCTGAGTGAGATCTTTCTCCTCTTCTAGGTCACAAAGGCCAGGTTCCCAGCACAAAGGAAACCATGGCATCATGGAAAATAGAGGAAACTAGCTCTACAAAAGATGGGGGAGACCATCTGCTCTGAGGGAGTGACTGAGTAATGTCTGGTAAGAGTTTTTGGGAGGGCTTTCGACTTGACCAGTAATAAAAACTCCCCAAGCTGTGTTTTACTCTTTGCTATTGTAGTTTTTCACCGTATCTTTGCAGAATCTCTTGCTAAATTCCACACCCATCACTTCTCAGCCTCCCACAAAGAACAGATTTTTGCCCTTATCTTTAATTCACATACAAATTAACATGTTTCCCTCCCTCCTTTATTTCATTCTTCACCTCAGGATTTTCTCTTTTGCTTTAGATTAGCAACTCCAACTCCCTGTCTTGCTTCTGCACCAAAGGCTGCTGATATCAGCCTCTACACTGATCTCACTGCTCTCCAGGTGGATGTTGTTGACCTTGCTTCAGGTAAGGTGCTCAAAACCCAACGCAGGACAGCTGCAGGATTTGTTCATGTGATGATGGCTACAGGCTATGCTCCTGTCCCAGGTTATGCTGTGATTCACATAATCTGCTAATTCGATGAGTGCGTTGTCAGTTTGAGCACTGGCATGTGACCATGTTGAGCAGAACCAGACTCTAGCTGCCCCTCTGCTCGGGATGTCTTCTGTGCTAGGAGTGGACCTGAAGGCTGGCTGGATAACCAGCCAGGGTTAACCATGTAGCCTGGCATACCCTGACCTCTCTGGACCGTATCTGCTTGGTTGGTTTGTCAGGCCATGGTGAGACAGAGCATCAAATATCTTCATGAATTCAAGGTGGCTCCTGAAACCGCTTACCCCTGCCAGGGACTGCCTTCTCAAGAAGACAACCAGCTTGTTTGACACCATTTGCTCCTCCTCAGCACACAGCAGCTGCTGCCCATCTCCTGGATGCCGCCCGTTTCAGACAGAAGACAGAGGTTACATTGACCAAATCACAACTACTCAGCCATTTCCACCTGGCACCTCCCGTCAGCCCCAGGCTCGGGGCCAGGGGGGCTGTTGGGAGCGTGCCGGGGATCTCTCCGTTCCCGGGGAGGGAAGTTTTCGGGAGGTTTCGCCGCAGGGCCGTGCGGGGGCCGAGCCCCGCTGCCCGGGGGTGCGGGCGGGGCCGGGCCGGGCGGAGCGGCGGCGGCAGCGCGGTGAGTGTGTCCCGTGGGCCGGGCCGGAGCGCGGGGCTCGGGCGGGGGCGCGGGGCGGGGGCCGGGCGGGGCGGGCTCTGGGCCCTGCGCGCCGCGGTCCGGCCGCGGTGGGCGCGGAGCGGCGGCGGTGGAGGGGGGGAGTCCGAGGCGCGCCGAGAGCCGGGGCCGCCCCGCGGCCTGGCCGCCGCCCGCTCGGCTCCGCTCCCCGCCCCGCGCCGCTCCGCCCGGGCCCGCAGGCCGCTCCCCCGCCGCCGCCGCTCCTCCCGCCGGGCCGCGCCGCGCCGGCCCCGCCGGGCGATGAGGAGCTGCTTCTGCCTGCGCCGGGGGAGCCGCGACCCGCCGCCCGCCGCACGGGCAACAGTTAAGTGTCCCCGCGCCCGCCGCGGCCCCGCGGCGCGGCCTCGCTCCGGGGCCGGGCCCGGCGGGCGGTCGCGGCTCCCGCGGGTCGAGCGGCGGGACAAGCGGCCGGGCGCTCACTCGGCCGCGACGCCGGGCGGGGCGGGCGGGCCGAGCCCCCCGGAGCGGTGCAGGGGCGGTGGGAGCGCCCCGGGCCGAGGCTGCCGGGGCCGGGCCTCGCGGGGACCCCCCGCGCCTGGGCCCGCGCCGGAGCGCCCCGGTGGCCTCCGTGAGACCCCGCGGCTCCGCCGGAGCTGGGTCGGCTGCGGGAACGGCGTCGGCGACCAGCCGTGGGGCAGAGCCGGTGACCTTGACCTGCTCTAGAATTTAATGTAAATTCTTATTGGTGACAGTTAGAGAAGATAACAAAATCCCCTGTGTTTTGCGTTGTCTTCTGCTACAAGTGTTTGCAGCGTGGGTCCGCCCGACTGCCCTTTTCTCACCTGTGCTCGGTGCGTGGCTGGAGGTGTGATACAGGCTCACACTGTACAGCGCTGGCTGGAGCAGCGACACAGAGCTGCCTTTGTCTTATGTACTCACTGCCTGCATCATCAAGGATTGCGAGCTCAGTCAGAAGTTTCTGGAGAGGTTTTCAAAAGTCCACCAAGCTTCGGTGTTTTCTGCACGTTCCCAGGGCTGGGACATTCTTGGCTTGGTCACAGTAACGCTGAAACCCGACAGGCCAGGCGTCAGGAGGTGTGCAGCTGCTCGGGCTAAAGCTTGGGTTTCTCCATCTTGTGTTTTATTTTAACTGCGTGAGAACATGCTCACCTGTACTTTAGGGAGTCTGTGTGTTGTGTGGTAGGTTGACTGTGTCATCCCTGTCACTGTTAGCTGAGATGGCCTTACCTACTAGCTGAAGGCTAAGCCTGAGCTTCTGGAGGTGTGAAATAAAGCACACGTCTCACTCTCGTACTGTGTGCTGCCCTGACAAAGCGAATCCCAGGCTCAAGGGTACCTGTAGTCCCCAGGTTCGTAGATACCAAGATAGAAATAACTGAACTGAATGTCACTTATGTTTTGCTGCCCTGATGCAGGGTCATCTGTGTATGGAAACACTCTTCACAGATGTGCGTCCATAGTTAGAAGTGCTGTGAAGCAATACAGGGTCTCAGTTTTGCTCATACTGTGACTTCAGTTCCTGTTTCCATCCTGTTCAGTCTCAATGTGTAGATTTTGTGGCTGATGCTGGGCAGGTGTCTCTTATGGGAGCCTGGGCATGGGAGTGATTCCAGACATGCCTTCGATGGGGGCAAAACGTGACACTGAAGTTCTGCCCGTTTGTGATGGTGGCCTTCAGGGCCCTGACCCCTCAGTTGCACTGTGTGCTCCTGTTTTTCTGAAACTGTGTCCTATTCCATAAACAGAAATAGAAAGTTGGCTGGGGCTTTGTCCTGTTCCCGGACGTGGTGGAGGCCCAGGGGAGCAGGGCGGTGTGACTCCAGAGCAGAGCCTTGTGCCAGCAGTATCCCCGCCTTTGCAGAGGGATGGAGTGACAGGCCGAGCAGACGGGCAAGGGTTTAAGCAGAGTGTCTGCTTTGGTTTGATGGGACCACTTCCCACAGACTACAGGGCCTCAGCAAGCTAGTTGATAATTTTTTTTCCCAGTTTTGCCTTAGCTCAAACTTTTCTGCCTGTGGGAAGAGCAAGTCAGTGTCAAAGTGCAGGGCTTGTAGTTGGAGGAAGGAACAATAAGACCATTCTCCCTCCGAGTCCTGACTATTTAACTTCAGAGCTTGACCTGCTGTGCTGGCAGCATGATGTTTCTGTAGCAAATACATCCAAAGGCCTGATATGATCATGTACCCACCAGCTCTTTAACTTGTTGAACTTGTTGAAAAGGAATAATGAGAGCAAAATATGCTCTAGAAACTCACAATAATGCATTCATTTCTGAAGGCATGTTCTTGTGTGTGTGTGTCCCAGCCAAAGCCCAGCAGTGTGTGTGGTCAGTCACCTCAGTAGAGCCAGCAGAAAAGTATGCCTGGGATAAACTAATAAAGGCAGATGAACTAGCAAGAAAATGGGAGAGAGCAAGTGAAGAGGATGTAAACAGACAAACTTGGGGGTGGTGGGAGAAGGGGAGGTGTGTGTGACTGTGGACGTGGGCTGTGGGAAGAAGGCTGTAGCACAGCCTGGCAGAGTCCTTGAAGGCCTCTCCTACACTCTGGGACCCCATGCCTCCTGCCCCGTGGTACGGCGGGTTCAAGGGGGTGGGAAGCATTTGGGATGTAGCCAGCAGGCAAGGCTGCATGCCAAGAATGCATCTTATGCGTCTCATCCTGCAGCCATCCTAAGCAGCTCTGCTGCTTGGGGCTGGTGCTGGTAGTGTGCATGGACACTTTGTCTGGTGGAGGCACATCCTTTCCCTGCTAGCTTTGTCCAAGCGGCCCACAGTGTTTTGAAACTTCTTCCTGCCCCAGAGCTCGCATCCGGCTGCCAGGGCATGCTGAAGACTGGATGTGGCCCCACAGCTCAGAACGACCTCCAGGGAGCATGCTCCCAACTAATGGGAAAAATGTTCTTACTGTTTTGGGCTGTTCCCAGAATAACCTTGCAGCGAGCAGTGCGCGCATGCCCTCGAGCAGAGCCCAGCACACACAGCTTAGTGCGGGTGGGGATGGGCTGTCTGGTGGGCTGGGTGGTCAGCCATGGTGATGGTAGGTGGGCGTACAGGTCAAACTCACCTTGTTTAAAGAGAACTTCATTAAAATAACAAGCTGCCTAATAGGAGTATTTATAGAATCCTGCTCCTTAATTTAATCTCATTTTTCACTGTTTTTTTGTTTTTGTTTTTTTAAGTTCAAAGGCATGATAGAAAAGAAACCAAACTTTGGCTCCCTGGGGGAGAAGTGCACTGCAACTAATCATCTGTGTGATTGCCGAGCCAGAGACTCCCCTCTGACCTGCACAGAGTTCACAAAAACATTTATCCCACTGTGCAAACTGATTGGTGCTGCTCCATATCTGTTCCAGATGCATCCTCAGTGCCACCCGCGTGGTGGGAGGCTGGCCTGGTGTGGCAGAGCCTGCCCGTGCTGTGGTGGCCCCAGCAGGTTTGCTGTCCGGGCAGGTGCTCTGTCCACTGTCCCTGCCGGCTGTGGGCACGGGCTGTGGTCTGAGCACCAGGCAGAGGAAGGTGCTGGGCTCGCTGGGTGCGGGCAGCTCGGCCGGCCTCACTGCAGCGGGTGCTGCTCGGGGCCCTTTGCCGGTGCCACGGCACCCTGTGGCTTCCGCCCTGGTGAGGCGGAAAGCCTGGGCGCTGCCACCACAGAGGGCTTTGTGTGAGCTGTCACAAAGTGAGGATTGATGCTGTTTCCCCTCCCCCTTCTGTGCTGAGTGGAGCCGAAAATGGCTCCCACAAAGGTGCCCTTCTTCACTGAGGATGAGGTGCCAGCAGGCAGAGGGGGCTGCTCTGCAGCACCGTGCTGTTGGTAGGGCCACCCACCAGCCTTTCCACACTGGTGCCATGGATGCCCAGGGCCCTGTCCTCAGCCTTGCGCGGGCTGACCCGACTGCTGCTTGTGTTCCTGCCAGGGCAGCTGGGACTCCCTGCAGCAGGCCCCACGATGGTGAGATGGGGCCTGGGCAGCATTCAGCAGCAGGTCCCCAGCCCACATTAGCCTCATTCATGCCATCACTGCTGGGAAGGAGGAGGCAATGCTGGGGCTCTGCCTGCATGAGCTCTCCCAGGGCCTGAGAGGGTGGTACACAGACCCTCTGCTTCCCTCCCCAAGGTGACATGTCTGTGCCATCCGGCTACCCCTGCTCCCCTGCCTTTGTGGAGCAAGCCGGCACTTCGTCAGGGTGGGTTTGGTGGAGACTGGGGGAGCAGATCTGCTTCCCTGCAATGTAGCTGCAGCCGTGTTGGAACCTGCTGTGTGGTGTTCTTAGCATGCTGGGGAATATTGTCACTTACCTGAATTTTGCTTCAAAGTGGCCTAAGAGAAGCTTGCATCAGCATTCATTATCTCCCAGCTCCTCCCGATGTGTAATAACAAGTCATCGTGCTACTGAGAGTGGCTTGGAAAAGTTTCAGAAAATGTGCATGAAGAACAGATTGTAATCTCTGTTAAATCCATATGTGTTTGTTCCGTGCTGCACGTTTTAGGCAATGGCCTCTGGATTATTTGCAAGGCATCCGGATGAGCCGGTGGGGCAGCGCAGGCAGCAGCGTGGGGTCTGTTGGGGCTGTGCCAGTGCCTCCAGCGTTCCTGCAGTGGGGTCCTGTGCTTCTTGCCCGCCCTGAGGACAGGGAGCCTGCTGGGAGAGGAGGGTGAACCCCTGCAGCTCAGGCTGCGCTTCCTGTCATGCTTTGGAGCCTTGGGCTGTGTCGGGGACAAAGAAGGTTTGCTTTGCTCTGTGTATGCTGGATGGGTGTCCAGGTGCCAAAGCAGAGCTCTCCTCTCTGTTTGGTTCAGCAATAGTGTTTGCACCATTACTGGTCACTAGTGTCTGTTGTTTTGGACTTCTCAAGTAGACTAGCTGTTCATGTGACATTGTTATTATTTACATAGGGCCCAGACTTGCTCTTTCTTATTGCCTGCAGCACGATGTTTGCTCAGACTGGGCACTGTGAAGTGTAAACCCAGGTCCCACTGGCACCAGCACTCACCTCTGCCTTTTCTAGAAGCAGTAAGTAACCAGCCTTGTACATGGCCCAGAAACGCTGGGGTTTGATTGCTCTGATGAGGGAATTGAATTAGGCAGTGCTGGTTCACGGCTTGTCTGGCTGCGCAGCAGTGATGCTTGTTTACTCAAAGCACTGCCCTTTTATCTCAGGGTGCGTGGGGGGCGGTTTCCTGGGGCATTCCTGTCTGAAAGCCAGAGAAAACTTGTCCTAACTGGCTGCCTCTGCAGGAGACCACATGCTGAGGCAGTGGCACCTTTTCCCATCCTCCTCCTCAGCGACTTGTTTCAGCACCTCTCTTGTCCTCTCCTCCTGCTTCCTGCAACAGCATCTCTCCGAAATTGGTTGGTCTTATCTGCTTTTGTCCCCTTTGCGTATCTCCCTCCCCTGACGTTCTTGGTGATGTGTCCCTTTTGGAAGATGCTCAGGCCTCCTCAAGGCCCTCTGTCTGCTTTGCACCAGCCCACCCTGTGCTTCCTCTGTGTTTCCTGGTGTTGAAGCTCCCTGCGGCCACTGCGGTTCTGCATCCAGCGCCAGAGACATCTGTGCTGCTCTGTGAAAATGGTCTGGCTCTGGGGGGTGTGATGGGACTGAAGACTTGTGGGGGAACCCACAGCATGTCTTAACACCCGTAGTGGATGAAAAGCCTCCCTCTGAAGCCATTAGGAGCAGAATTCTTTCTGCTTAAAATGACAGAGCTGCTTCAACCAGCCCGCCTTGGGGTTGAAATTTGTTCTCTGCTTGGGAGGGAAGGTACTGGGTTTTCCCATCATTGCTAGATGGAGACCAGCCCATGGAAGCAACAAAATGAGTCTCAGAGGCTGCCAGCCCAAATTCCAAAACTATTTGGCATTGCACAAATGTACCCTCTTATCAAAAGCAAGTGAAAGTGCAGAAGGTGTGTCTGGCCTAATCCTGTGTTCACCTTGGCCGTCTGGTGTGTCAGCACAGGCACTGTGGCATGCATGTGGGCTGTTGGTGCTCTGCCAGGGTGTGCTGCCCAGCAGCCCTTTAATTCTACTCCTTTCTTCCAGAATCAGTCCATAATGCCTGAGGTGCGAGACCTCTCTGATGCCTTGCCCGAGCTGCCCATGGATCCCATCACAGGTGTTGGTGTGGTCGCATCCCGGAGCCGAGCACCGACTGGATATGATGTAGTAAGTAGAGCTGTTTGAGCTGCTAATGCTTGTTTCTGCACTGACAAGGCTTTACTTTGCTGGGAAACAGCATCTCTTCCAGAGGGAGCTTGACTTCAGATGGTGCTCTGAGAAGTCATTTGGTAGCCAGCTGCCCACCTTTCAGCCCACAGCACTTAGTGCTTTCCCTCAGTGGAGGGTTGTGGGTGCAATTGTGCACTCCTCTGCCACTCCAGAGAAGCTTAATTACCTGGAGGAGGGATTTTCAGAAACAGCTGGCCACTGTGGCATGCAAATTTAATAATCCTGGTAATATTCATCCTGAAGGAGTCCTAAGTATTGCACAAATTATATCTCTGCATAAATGGATCCCTCATCAGCTGTTTAATCCCAAATATCAACACTGCACAATGATGATGAGAAGCTCCAGAATGGGAAGCAAAGAGTTTTGCATCCAGATGAAATTGCAAGGATGATTTTGATGGGCAGAATGCAAACCTCTAAACTAAGCTTTGGCAGGAGACAGGCAGCAGGAAAAGGCGGCTGGATACAGCAGAGATGAATGTGTGTGGATAAAGGGAGGTCACTGTTTAACAGCTGCCTGTTCTTTGGATTAGTTGCTGTGTAACCAGCAGCAGGATATTTCTCCCCGTAGATTAGTGTCCCAAACTGTGAAATACCAGAAAATGCTGACCTTGCACAGGTCTATAGAGAAAGATTTAGCCTGCTTGCCTTTCTGTGTGTTCTGCTCCAACTGTGCTACATCACACCTTGGGTATCCAGAGCTGCACAGCTTGCATGGTGGGAGTGGAAACCAGCTGTCTTGAGGCTTTGCTCACAGCTCTTCAGCACTGGATCATTGCATACCTTGTTCAGTGTGAAGGAAGAAAATGGATCAGGCTGGTGTGACTGGACATGGGCTGTGGGAAGAAGGGGGGGAATTGTGAAAAGGTGCCTTAAAGACCTGGGAGGTTTTTTGCATTTTCTGTGTTTTTCTAACTGCTCATTACCTGTGTGAGCCAGGCTGTGTAATTAGCTGCTTGCCCTGATAAAGGAGCATGGGACAGTGTGAGAGTTGTGATAACAGAATTGCATTTTGCCTAAGTGGCTGGGCAGAGAGAGCGCTCACCCCAGATAGCCTGTCTGTGGCTTAATGGGGAGCTGCAGTGCTAAACTAAACAAGATAAAAGAATCTTCCTGTGGCTTAATCCAATTACAGTGGTGGTGTAATAATGCTGGTGAATGTGGGTCGCTCTCTCCTCGGGGCACAGCGAGGAGCTGCCTTTGCTCTGGTCCTGCTGCCTCCCTCTCTGTTCCCAAGGGGCACTCTGTGCCCCTGGAGCAGGCCCGGGGGCAGTGCCTGCTGCCTGCAGTCTTTCCGTGAGCACGGCTGCCTGGGTGCTGCCAGCCACCCTCGGTGTCCTGTCCCTGTGCAGCACCTGCTGTCACAGGGCCACGCTCGGTGCCACCCTGGTGTGACAGGACAGTGACATGCAGGGCTGTGCTTTTCTTGCCTGGGTGTCTGTGAAGGTGGCTCGTTTGTGAGCCAGGGCACTGGAGCAGTGTGTGGTATACGGGGTTGCCACTTCCCCGTGACCTCTCTGGAACCCAGTCTGGCCCAGCTGAAGGTGTGAAGCTGAGTGTGCACAAGTACCCTGCTCAGTGCAGCAGAGAAATTGTGTTCTGAGATGTGAGCAACGTGCAGACCTTGGCGAACTTGGGCTTTGTGTTTCTCCAGATACACAATTTCCCTAATGAGACACTGACAGCTGATTGCTGCTCTAGGGTGGAAAGCCTTGAGGAAGGCAGCTGTGGCAGCTCCACCCCAGGAGTGTGCTCTCTAAAGCCCTCGTAGTTAGAGGTGCACACTGCACCCTGGAAAGGAGAATCACTGTCATCTCTTGGGAAACATCAATAACAGTGTGTCTTGGCATGTTGTTGTAGTTTCCTTAGGAATCCACTGGCTTTGCCTGTCACTACAGCATCCTGCAGCATTCAGTTCCACAGGTGGATTCAGAATTGCGTGGGAAAGTATTTCCTCTTAGGAGTGATTAATTCGACATCATGTAGTTTCACTGATGGTTCCAAGTTTTGGGACAGTGAAGTACCCAGCTCTCTCTGAGATATCTGTTTTATTTATAGGCTTTACCCCGTTCCTCTTTCATTTTTATCCTTTCTCCAATAAACAACCATGGCCAAATTATTTTCCTTCCTCTTCCCTTTGCTCCTCTTTAAAAGAAACCTGCAGAGGTTAAACCTCCAATAAGTTAAATGCCTGGGGATGTCTGGGTCTGTTTTCCAGGTTGTATGGAGCCCCAGGGCTGGAGCCAGCAGTGCCCAGAGTACCGGACCTGGGGGTGTCTTGGCAAATGGGCCAGAGGTCTTTTTCCCCCAGTAGTTTTTTAATTACTCTGTAATCTCCATTGCCTTTGTGTCTGTTTAAAAATCAAATGTGTTACTGGCTCTTTGAATGACTGGCCAGGCCTTTTTACAGCTGAAGGACCAAAGACTTGATTTTGCCAAAATGTACAGAGTGTGCCTGAACTTAGATTCCTGAAAACCTGACCAGACTGGCAAGACTGTCTGGGTGGGGAGGAGAGGTGGGAGGCAGGAGCCTGGGGTAGGAGAGAGGTGTGGTTCCTGTGTTCTTTGTTTCAGGCTGAACGCCAGCTCCATGGTGGGGTTTGCTGTGGGGCAGCTCCCGAGTGAGCTGCTCACCCGGGGCTGTGTGGGAGCAGGAACAGCCCTGACTCCACTGGAGCAGCATATCACCCTGTGGGGTAGGAGGTTTAGAGGGCCTGCTTTCCAAAGGCCTGACTGGGGTAGCAGTAACCTATTCTGACTCTGTGCAGCAGGTAGATCACCCTGCACTTGGAGGGAGTGGGCTGGGGGCAGCTTCCTTACCGTGTGTCACTCTGTCAGGTCCATCTGTTTGTAGCACGTGGGTAAGGAGTGACTTCCCTCAGCTCCCTGAGAAGGACTGTTTTGTGTGCCTGGTGCGCCGTGTGCCCGGTGCTGGGTGCCGTGTGGTCCATCTCACACGTTCCTTGCCTCTGAGCCAAGGCAGGACTGGGCGAGCTGGGGCTGCCAAGTGCCCGTCCTGCTGCCCAGTCTCTGCCCTCAGCTCCTGTCCCAAGGGCACACTGCTCAGGCATGGCTCCTGTCCCAAGGGCACACTGCTCAGGCGTGGCTCCTGTCCCAAGGGCATGCTGCCCAGCCATGGCACTGCTTCCAGGGGTGCAGGGCATCCTTCTCACTTGCAGGAGCCCAGCAGCTGATGCAAGAAGTTTCCTGTTTATATTGCTCTGTTTTCTCTCCCCATGAGTTTTCTGACAAGTTCATGCACGTTTACATTCTCCAGGCTTGGAACAAGTCTTCACCAGGATGAGGCAGAGCAGAGCACTCAGGGTTCATTGCTGGGGATGTCGCCTGTGACTGTTGCATTTCAGCAACTAGAATTAGATATTTGATGGGTTAGAATGGCAGGGCTGTTCCTAAAAACGGGTGTGGTGTGGGTTGGAGGTTTTTAGGTTTATTTATCGTTAATTTGGACTGTGACAGTGCCAGGCCTCTCCAGAGGGTTAACAGTGCCAGTGCAGGGGCCCTTCAGATGCCTTGGACAGCTGTGATCTAGCTGTTCCCTGAGCAGTGAATGGTAGAGAAGATGTTATCAATTGAAGTGATATATGTCCACCTCAAAAATGTGGTATTGTTGTAAGTCATGTGAAGTTCCTCAAGTTTACGGAAGTTAGATAAAAAGTTCATTTGACAGCAAATTGTGTAGCACCAGTTTTGCAGTTGCACATGAATCTGTTGCTGCTTGTTGATTTTTGAGCATCTTAACAAAACTGGCTAGCACAAAGAAGTTGAACCATACCAGTGAACAAAGTGATGAAATCTAGATCTAGTCCCTCAAACTGTTTCTCACAAGGGCTGGAGTTCAAGCTGACCATCCCTATATGCCAGCAGTTTTCCCAAGCAGATTATTTTCTGAATATATTTTCACCGGGACTGACTCTACCCGTAGGGGAGGGAGATGCATGTGGATTTTACATATTCCTAAACTAGCACTTCAGGAAAGAGCTGAATTCAAGGAATTCAAGTAAGGAAAAAAATCCCAGCAAAATCCTATTCTAAAATGTGACTGTTTAAAAATCAGGCATGTTTCTTTGCAGAGGCCTGAATACAAAAGCTGTGTGTTGTACAAGGGCTTGAGCTGAGCTGGGGCTTGCAAACAAGCAGCTGCCAAAATGTGGGGAGCAGCCAGTGCACTTCCCTGCTTGGATCAGACCATGAACACACGTCTCTGTCCCGCACTCCGTGATAATCAGAGGCCTTGTCAGCACACAGCTCTTGCTTCCTATGCCCTGTGCAGTCTCCACTCAACTAAACAGGGGTGCAAACAGTGGCGACCAATGTCAGCTCTTTGTTATCGGGCTGCTCTGGCACCAAGGGCTCACTCGGTAAGATTAGACTTGGAAGAGCTGCAGTGGAGCAGTTTGCCCCATCTGAGAGACATTAGGAAGAAGTTAAGCTGTGCTTCTGCAGAGCTTCAGACCGTGCTGGAGTCTCCTCTTGGGAGACATCGGTCAGGTGTTAGTCTGGTGGGGTAATCTTGTTTCTGCTACCCTTCTTGTGTTTGCTGCCTTGTCTCCTCTCTTACTTGACAAAAAACCTTTTGGGAATAGAACTCTAACCAGGTTGTGCTGTGTGGGGAGAGTGCCCTGCTACTGAGAGCAGATCCCTTTCCCAGCACACAGTGCTGCCTCCTGCCCACTCCTTGAATCAGCTCAGAGGTCTCCTGCTCGTGCCGCTGTCTGGTCTGTGGAGGGTGCGGTGCCTGTTTCCTTTCCTTCCATGGGGTGTGTGCTGTCCATTTGACTGCACGTGAGGTTGCATTTGAGACGGGTGTTTGCAGGGTGCATCCTCACTGCTGCTAAAATCCACCGGTGACTGGGGCTTTCCTCATCTGCTGGAAGCAGCTTTTTGGCCTGAAGCCAGAATTCCTTGATGGCTTTCTGTGAAAATTGTCTTGAGATGGGGCAGTTTCTGTGCTCTGTCTCCACAGACCCTCGCAGCGTGCCTGGTGTGCCCTTGCGTGTAGGGTGGTAATGAGAGTCTCAATGTGCTGACTTTTCCAAACTATTGTTTGGAGACTGTAACCCAAGTTGCTGTTTCCTCATTAGAGTAGCCTTTGTCAGAGCATCTTTAATCAAGGGGCTCCCGAGAGACAGCATTTTTAGAACTTCCTTTTCTACCTCCTCTTGGAAGTTCTTTTTGCTGCACCTTGTGAAGAAACTAATGAGATGCTGTGAGAGTTCGAGCTGCTGTTAATTAGGAGAGGTCTGAGGAAGAAGTACTGTACATATATTAACTTTATCTTAGCTCACGTCTCCTCTCTCCCTCTGTCTCTTCTTTGCAGGTTGCACAAACAGCAGATGGCTTGGATGCTGACCTCTGGAAAGATGGCTTATTTAAATCCAAGGTCACACGGTACCTGTGCTTCACCAGATCATTTTCAAAAGAAAATGTAAGTCTGTTTGCTGAGTATCTGCATGATTTGCATCTGTGCCTGGTATGTTCTTACCCATAAGATGATTCATTTTATGAAGCCAATTATAATTCAAGCAGGCGTTTCGCTGAGTTTGGGTGAGTCAGGAGGCAAACTGCAATGGCAGGATATTTGCATTTTGTCTGTGTTCCTCATGGAAAGAAATTGCTGACAAAATCTGCAATAAAAGCAGCAGAAAAGGGAACGTTTGCATTTCAGCAGCCCCTCACACTCATGTTTCCTGCTGGAGCAGTGGGCACTGCACATTCATGGTCATGATGGATTTCTAACCCAAATTACCTTGAGAAACAAAACCTGGAGATAGTGTTGGTGAAGGAAATGTTAGTTTCTGACTCCTGGGCCATCCCGGATATTTTCTTGCAGGATTAACTTGCTTTCTTTGTTGTTTTTGCTGCCAATTCTTGAAAATGTGCCCACATTGTGCATATGCTGCTATATTGTTTTAATCTGATGTGACTATTAAGCGTAAGTTATTTTGTGATTAGTGGCAGTTGTCTGCCCACACTTCTGTGGAGGAGAGGAGGCTGTGCAGGGAGGGCCTGATGCATTCTGCTGTGGTTTTGGTTGAGGCTTGTGTGAAAACTTTCTCTTTTCTGGGGGAACTATTGACTTCTGCAATGAATGCACTCCATCTAGTGGGTAATCTTGCCTTTGGTCGTGGTTTGGATATTCACAGAGACTCAGTTGTCAGGAGCTGGAGGTACCATTTTGTACTTGTGCTTTCACCGCAGTGGGAAGAGAAAAGTGACGGCAGCTTCAGAGGCTGCTCATGGGTCCTGACAGGAGAGCCTGGGGCTACCAGTTCCCAGCATTTGACCTTTATTCCATCTGCTTCCCTGCCTGCCTCTAGATATCGCTTCCTGGAGTAGATGGACAATAATTGTGCTTTTCATTCTGGAGTACATGCAGTCACAGGAATAACAGCCCCAGAATAGGCAGGGAGGTTATTAAACAGAAAGGTTTCTGCTGATATGAATATTAGGTGTATCTGTGGCTACCTGAAATGTGATGTTGTCAGAAATAATTACAGGACAGTAGCAGCTGCTGGCTGCAGAGACAGTGTAAATATCCTCAGCTGGTGCCTTTTGGGCTTTTGGCAGGAGCCCTGGGCTTGGTGTGATTTGAGAGTACCTTCCTCATATTGATAAGGCATGAATTAAAGCAAGAGCTTCCCCACCACTCAACCCTCTCTGGCCACAGGGAATATGATACAGTCCCTGTTGAAAACCTCTAAGGGTTAAAGGGCCTCGATTCCCTCATCCAGAAGCTGGGGAGGGGAGAGGCTCCTTCTCCTGTGGGCATTGATGGGTTGAAAGTTTTACATTCAGGGTTTTTTTGTGTTTACCAAAACACTGGGGACTCTGAAGAACTGGGAACTGAAGAACATGTTGTAGTTAGCAGAGTTAATGCACCTCAGTTACCTGGGTTATGGCAGAGCCAGTCTGCAGTGTCTCTTTAGAAGAGTCATCATTCTCAACAGTTAACAATATCTGAGGATTATAAGGCTGTTGCTGTATCTGAGAGTGGTGGTGATGAGGTCCTGGATGGTGGGTCTCACGAGCAGGGGGCTTTGTCCCCTTTTCTCCTGTACACGTGGCAGAGCATCAGTGCTTACTCCCACATTTCCAGTAGCTAACGAACTCCTCGCAGGCACCTCTCCTACCTGTCTGCTGCCGATGGAAGAGTGATTGGTGGTTCAGCTGAAAGTTGCCACTGATGTAACACAGCCAGACAGCTTGGATAAATAAAACATGAAAGATGAATCAGCAGCAACCACTTCATCTGCCGTTTGCTGTGCCAGGACCACGTTAACTGACACATTCAGGCTTGGCAGCATCCAGCATTGCTTGCTCTGAGCTGCCCTGGCCGTGGAGGGTCAGAGACGTGTGGGGCTGCCCTGCCTCGGCCTCTTTACATGAGCAAAGGACGTGTGCCACACGTCCTGGTGGGACAGGGCTGCAGATGTGCTGGCCCTCCTGCTGAGGAGTTGACCATAAAATGCAGGACCTCCAAAAAATAAACACAGACCCGATCTCCCCTTATTTCAGAGCCTGCAAATTTAAATATGTTTTTAAATAGTTCAGTGGAATAATCAGAGAGTAGAGGTTTGCCTGAAAAACTGTGCCAGATAAAAACTAAAGGAGGTACTTAGCAGCCAGTAACAGTAAAACTCACTGATATGGTTTGATAGCTTGGGATGAAATTTTAGTTGTTCTGTATTGCATTTCTGTTTGTAAGGGCTGTGCAGTAACTAAAGTGTGTTCTTCTTCCATACGTGAATCCAGATTGTTGGCAGCAGTGCTGGCTTTAATGAGAACTGCAAAAAAAATCTGGTCTCTAAACCATTGTGGAGGCTGTCACTTTGAATTGTGCTCTGAGCTCTTCAAGCCTTGATTAATAGGATGAGGCATGAGTTCAGAATTCACATGGACTCCAAATGAAGTTCTTCATTCCAAATGGCCCGTGCTTCTGGAGTGTGCTGTTTGGAGCTAGAACCATGTCTGTTCAGTACTAATTAGCTAATGCACATAATAACTTTGGCTGTGTCTGCATGAGCCATCGTCCTGTGATGCTTTCTGCTGTTGCTGTTGTAGGTGTAGAGTGTCTAAGAACTGAGGTGACCTGCTCAGTGGATGAGTTGGTGGAGGTGGTACTTTGAACTGCAGTTTTCCAAGGCAGAGAATTTGGTTGTGCTTCCAAATATCTGGAAGTATGGCAGTGAACGAAGTGTTAAAATCTCGGATGCTGAAAGTTGACTGGTATCTCCTAGTCAGTCGTTGCCTGGTTCCTTCAGAAGGGACCATTGCAAGGGTTAGCTTGGTACCTTCTTACCATTTTTAAAGCTGTGCTTGCACAAGGCATCTTGTGGTTCAGCAGGGGGGAAAAGCTGGGTTTGATTCTGGTGACCTTGTGATAATCACATGTTTCTTTTCTCTCTCCAAAGAGTCATTTAGGCAACGTCTTGGTTGATATGAAGCTCATTGATATCAAGGACACTTTACCTGTGGGCTTCATTCCCATCCAGGAGACCATCGATACACGTGAGTTGATATCTGTTCTTGCCTCCTGTTCTGCCAGTGCCTGTGTGGTCAGGCAGAGGAGGACTGTGTCCCAAGCAGAGGGTTGCTTTTGGCACTGCTGCTCTCTGGATTGACATATACATGTGTAGGGGCAGCTCTGGGCTGCAGTGAAGCAGTTTGGTTTCCTTGGACTCCTCAAGCTGTTTAATGGGACTGCCTGGCTGTCTCCACTCGCCTGCTGGAGGAGCCCCACGGCTTTGAGGCAGGAAAAGAAAGTTTATTTTTTCATTTTGAAGGGTGGACTGGGCCTTGCAGGAGCAGAGGGGTGTTCACAAATGCACTGAAAGGAAGGGGGTGTGCTTGTGGTGCAGTGTTCATGCACACCCACTCTGCATCTCCCACCATGAACGAACGAGGGCCCACGTCCTGCCAGGTGGTGCTGAGGGGGGTGAGGTA
Source organism: Lepidothrix coronata (assembly GCF_001604755.1). Taxonomy (NCBI): domain Eukaryota; kingdom Metazoa; phylum Chordata; class Aves; order Passeriformes; family Pipridae; genus Lepidothrix; species Lepidothrix coronata. Next base: position 6,969,037 of record NW_016690208.1, read on the forward strand.
TGTTTGTGCTTGCTGAGAGAAGGCACAAGTGCAGTGTCCAGGGGGAATACCATTCTCATTTCTGCAAGGCAGAATCGCTTCACTGCAACAGTTAAGTGAGCAGTTCCCAAACAGTGCGTTCAGCTCCCCTGGGACTCGAGGCAGCGGCTGCTGGAGCTGTGTCTGGTGGCAGCCCTGTGGGAGCAGAGTGTGAGGGGATGGCAGGACACCAGCACTGGTGCTCAATGTGCAGCTGCTGATCACAGCAGGGCTGTCCTAGTGTGTGTCAGTGATGAAATCCAGCCTAGGAACGAGCAGAAAGGGGTTACATGAGCCTGCTTTGCAGGGAATCTGGAGCTGCAGCATGTGAAGATGGTTTTTTAGTCGCTGCAGTCTGGTTCTGATTGGAACCTGTCACCTGGAAGCAAAAGGCTCTGCAGCCCATTCCCCTGGATCACTCCCTGGGCACATGTGGTGTGAGGTGGAGTTATTGGCTTATCCTGCTCGCCCTTGGGAGTGCTGGGCCTTACTGCCTGCTGCTGCAGTTTCTGTGAAAGTCCTGGTGGAAGGGTGCAAGGGGGCTTCGTTACTAATTTGAAATGCATTGGGTTGTCACCCCACAGTCTGTAAAGCAGAGGCACTGCCTGTACTAAGGAAGCAGTGCATATCTCTGCCTCTGTTGGCATGAATGAACACACTTCGATTGACTGTTTATAATAGGTTTACTTAAAATTAACTCTGGCTAAGCATGTGTAACTACTGAATCCAGCTCCTAAACCACACTTGCTGGAGACTGCAGACTCCAGCCAAGTGTGAAAGAGACCACAGACAAAAGCAAATACTCAGCTTTGTACTTGCAGAGAAAGTCAAATAAGAGGCACTGATTTTGTTCAGAGTTAGATTTGAAGTTACAGGTCTCTCTGTGTTCCTCTCAAAGTGGCAGCTGACTTGCAGTAAATATATTTAATACAGAACTCCTTACTGGGTCCCGAGAAAATTTTCAGGTGCGGGAGCCTTAAACCCTAGGCTCCTAAAATCAGTTTTAGGCACTTCAAACAGATGCCCTAGTTTTTCAAATCAGGGTAAGAACTAAACTTCAGGGATGCAGGTATTTACCATCTCTAAAAGCAGTGCTGTAACTGCAAGCTGCATGCACAGATGCTGTATTGGCACACCTCACACTGTCTGTACGGTTGGTGATGCTGGTGCAGCAGCACATTCCAGAGGCTGGGATGGATTGCTGTTCTCCCAAGGTGTGGATTACGAAACAGGAGGAGCCTACAGAGACAGGGCTGCTTGCCATCTGTTGAAGTGAGAGCATTATTTTAAGTTAGAAGATATTCATTCATATTAAGCTGAAGGGTTTTTATTTTGCAGGCACTTGTTTGCAGTTGCTGGTTGTTTTCAGATTTTCATTCAGCATCTGCTCTTTAGATTTTCAGTTTATCAGTAGACTTGTGTCCTGCCTTCCAAGTGCCTGCATCCAAACAGGAACCTCATTTTGGTCACCCTGAGCCTCCTTAGGGTGAGATGGAGCAGTGGTTTCCAAGCACTGTGAATCTGTCTCTGTGTGCCAGTGCCACCTGTGGTCACAGACTGCCCCAGAGCTGGCTGTGCAGTGTGTCTGCATGCAGACAGACAGCCTGCAGATATGTGAATTCATTATACAGATAAGCCTTAACTTTGATGGGCTTGAGTTTTACGTGATGGATAACATGGAAGCAAGTGGAATTGCTCCGTGACACATAACAGAAAGGGCTGTGCAGCAGGTTCACCCCCAGAGCACAGGTCAGAGCAGCACAGCTGCCTCGTTGGAGGTCTTGGCAGTTTTGCTCTGTGAATCTGGTTTGTCCCTATGAAGAACCACGGCAAACACTGTGGGAGTATCATTTCCATGCCTGCTGACTGCATCAGGAGATGTCACTGACACTTGGGATGTGTGAGGTTTGGACAGACAGCTCTTACCCTCGACCTCTCTGCACGGTGGGCTCTGCCTGCCCCTCCTCTTGGTGGAGGTGACTGGTTGGAAGCAATTGGCAGAATGAACTGACCAGTTGTGCTTCCAGGTACAATCCTAGAGGTGATGCTTGTGAGAGAAATGTATAGATACATCTGTCCAGGCCAGTGAGGCAAACATTACCTGGGAAGGAGCAGGGGAGTGCGAGAGGTATGTGGCACTGGCAGAGTCACCTCCATTCGGCACTGTGTGGCAGCACTGGGCACACATGGGGGCTGATCTCTGCCGAGGGCAGGAGGAGATCTGCTTATTGTGGTGCCCATAACACATCTGCTGATGAAACATTCCTCACTGAATGGCACTGCACTGACTGGTTTGCTTACATGTCTGTTCTTTGGCACCAGTTCTTGCCATGATTATCTGCCTAATATGTGGAGAGACAGTAAATAACATTATACCCTAATCTTGCATAAAACACACCCTGTGTTCTGCATTGTTTTTCCAGAAGAAATAGCTTTCAGAAAGAAGAGACTGTGCATTAAATTCATCCCTCGAGATTCTACAGAGGCAGCCATCTGTGATATCCGAATCCTGGGAAGATCTAAACAGGCCCCTCCTCAGTACACATTCATAGGGTAAGTAACCCTCACTCCAAAGCTGTTGTAAATTCAGTTGTACCAAGGCAACACACCCTGTGTTCCTGTAGTTACTGAGTAGTAGTTTGTAAGAGCTGAAGCTTGTCGTTAGAAAAGTCCAAGTAAGTACAAGTGTTGCTGGGTTTAATGTAGGAATTAATTCATTCTCTTTTTTTCAGTTAGACTGGCTCTCACTGACTAAGGTGTTTGTGAAACACGTCAGTGCTTGATGCTCATGCATATGTGCAGCATTTGTTTGTAGCACTGATGCCTTCTGTGCTGATTCCCCAGGGAGTTGAACAGCATGGGCATTTGGTACCGGATGGGCAGAGTGCCACGCAACCACGACCCCGCTCAGCCTGCGGCTCCTCCTGCCCCCGCACCGGCTTCGACCCCTGCTCCCAACCTGCCCAGGTAGGTTTTCTGCATTCCAGCCATTTCTGCTTGATGCTGCGTGGTGTGTGGTTACTAACCTTGCCTGAGAAACCAAGACCAGGGTACTGCATTCTTATGGAATGATTGTGGCACGATGAGGGAATGTGCTGTTGTTGAAGTATTTGCCCGCTGGAAGTTCCTTTGTCTGTCATTGTGTAAAGACACGTGGATGAAGAAGCTAGAATAAAAAAAAAGCGTGCAGAGCAAGGGAAACAGCAAACTGCACCTTTCCTTTGCTTCAAACTATGCAGGATGTTGTGGTTTCCAACATGTACCTGTGGGCTGGCCTGTGAGAGTGGGCCAGAGCTGCAGCCAGGCCAATTGCTCTCCTTGAGCAGAGGGAGGGAGAAGCATTCATACAGACTTTATTAGGGAAACAAGTTTTGCACATCTCCAGATCAGTCCACTCATGGTTTGAAGTACTGGCTCTTGGATTTTTATTTTCTTGGACCCGACTGCTGAGCTCCAGTCATGCAGCTGACACGAGCCCCGCTCATCTCGTGGTGACTGATGGGAGCAGCACTGCTGGGCAGGGGCTGGCACGGTTCTGTCCGGGCTGTTCTCCCTGTGTTATGGACAATGTGCGTGTGTGTGTATGAAGGAATGTGCTGGTGTGTATATTTGTCAATAGTCTTGTACTGACAGCTTACTTGCTGGATTTCTCCAGGCAAAACCGAGTGGTGTTGAGCCACAAACCATCCCAGACAGAGGTTAAACTGAGCACTTTGCACTCCTGGCATTCATTCACTGTGAAAGCACAGCACCCAGTGAATCAGGGTCCTGCTGCTGAGGCTCATGGACTGAGTGGGGCCAGGCCATTGCTGGGGACAGCGTGTTCTCCACGGTCCCTTTGGGCTTTTGCCTCATTAGACAAATATGTATTTTTGCACTGGGCATTTGGTGCACTACAGGTACCTTTACAGTATTACAGGAACTGTTGAGAGCTAGAATTTCGGAAGAGACAGAGGAGGGAAATTCCAGGGGAATCAAAGGTCATTGTGTACAAAGGCCATTGTATCACATGGGTGGAAATTGCTCATGTCCTTTGGAGTCTTGATTTACAGATCATTTCAGAGTTATGCTTTTAAACTGCTGTAAAATGCTCCCCAAAAAGGTATCAGGTGTCTTTTTAAGGCAGGTGTGTACACTTGAGACATTTTTCTGAAGTTCTGCTGGACACAAGCTAGAGGCCAGCCCAGGCCATGTGAGATCAGAGAGAAAGATGTCTTGATTTTAAAGCATAGATCTTCTTTTTCTGTCCGTAAGAAATTCCTGTCTGGGCAGATTTCCACAATAAAAAAAAAAAATTAACATAGCAAGAGAATGTCAATGGCAGTGCTTAATCACTGAGTGCAGAAGGGTCACTTTATGGCTGAGCAGGGAAGGCTGCAGAACAGTGTCAGAGCTGTTGGAAACAGGGCCAAAATTAGAGCTCAGAGCATCAGTGACAGTCTGAAGTGTTTACAAGGCTTATATATTTTATAACCTCTTGTTGTACAGTTTATGGTTTACAATGGCTCCAAGGAAATTGGATCAGTTTTGTTTTACTTGCCAAATAAAGCAAATGTCAAAATAGTCAATATAAAATGTATTCTAATTTGGCTGAGTTAAACCAGCCAGTGTGCAGTGGAATAATTGAATGTTACATTAATGCTTCCTAGTAAAACCCACCTGTCTGTAGCCACCTCCACTCTCACACCCTGTGTGTGATTTACAGGTAACTTTTACACCACCAGCCTGATCATTCAAAGCATCTTTCATGTCTGGTTTTTTTACTCTGATTATTTATTATCCAATATATTTTTTAAGAAATATAAATGTATATAAAGGTGCATCCTGCAAATATTTCATTATTACAGGGAACACAGACTACTTGAAAGCCTCTTTTAATACTTTATCAGCAATGTGGTGAGTTGCTCAACACAGTGTTTGAGACAGATTGTAGTCAGAAGTAACCTCTTATTTTTACCTCACCGTAGAGAGAGGAGCTGACACTGGCAGCCAGTTTGCTGTTTTATTCCATGTGGATATATCCTGACAGGAACAGCAGTGAGTTGTTCTGAAGCTGCCTCAGTGCTGAGGGAGAACTGGTGAGCAGTGCCACATGGAGCGCTGTGGAGAGTCTGATGTTGGGATGGTAACATATCTCAGCTGCTTTCCTCAGTTGCTGTCTGGCATTATAGAATAATTCTAAATTAGGATGGTATGCCTGGGCGCTTCAGAACAATTGGTAATGCTGCATATAAGCTAACCCAGTAAAACACACCAGTGTTCTGCACAACATAACCTTCCAACATGGAAGAACTTTTTACTGTGGGAGATGTTTATTTCTGCACCAGCCCCTCTGATCTGTGGTGTAAGGTGCTGATGGCAGTGGATGGCAGCACATCAGAGTATGGTCATGTGTCAGAGGTGTGACCTGCACAGCTTGCTGCACGTCAGCAGTGCTGCTTCTGCTGCTCCTGTCACGGGGTTATGGCTCACAGTCAGGGCTGCACAAGGAGAGGCTTTGTTTGAGAGTCGTGCAGGACTGCATGTGGTATTTTTCAGCCACTTCTTCTCCTTGGTGTTTTCTACTGCAGGCACCTGGCTTAATGGCCTCTGAGGGCAGCCCTGGCACATCCTGGTGAGGGTGGCATGCTGTGCTGTGGAGCACGGCCATGCCATTGTGCAGACATCAAGCTGCTTTCCTTCTTTTCTCTCCAAATCCTGCGACAGCTTCTTGGCACTAATGGCAGCCTGGAGAAATGCACTTGCAGTTTCCTGTCCTGCTGCTGAAGGGTGGCTTTTGTAGGCTCGAGTCACACAAGGGAGTTGGATGTAACTTCCCTTGGCACCTCTGCTCTGTGCACGAGGCTTGTGCTGCGTGGGAGCATCACTTTGGCGAGCAGGAGGGTAATCCTCCCCCAGAAGAGGTGCTGGTAACAGCTGACTCACCTGGCCCTTGGCACACTTGCTTCACCCAGCCTGTGCATTGAAGGTTGCCAGTGCATGGGTGGGGACTTGAAGAACAGCACGTGTCACAAGTGTTTGAGCAGTGTCTCTGGCCTCAGCCCTGCCATACCTCAGGCTCTGTTGGAGTAGGCTGGAGCAGGATTCGTGGGTGATGTTCTCCTCTTCAAGTCTAGGTCCCGCATTTTGGGAGCAACCTCAAGCAGTTTTGCCTTGCAGCTGCCTGTGCAGTGGCTTCATCCCAGCTGTGGTGCTCTGAGCACTGGGTGGCTTCTGTGGCTTGGGAGCACATTCCTTCAGGAGCCTCTGCCACTGTCACTCAAACAGCCCGCTCACAGTTTGTCAGCTGCAAGCAAGATGTCAGCCAGTGCTGCCAGAGTGTGTTTTACAGTGACAGACATAATTGCACTTAACTTTTTGCATGGATGTTATCAATCTGTGATGGATACTTTGGGAAATGGAGCACTCTGATTGCAGATGATGCGTCACAGGTGTTTAATCTCCCTCTTGGAGAAACTTGGGATTCAGTCACAACTTTTATTTGTAGATGTCAGGTTTTGAAAATGTAGATTTGCACTGACCCTGAGAGTCATTCAGTCATTTGGTTTGTGAGGCTGTCATCCAACATTCCTCTGGTGTGCTAGCACAGCCGTTGGTGTGCCGGTTCAGGAGGGCAGAGCTCCTTCCCGGGATGCCTGCACAGCAGGTGTTCCGGACTGCCTGGGCTGGAGGGAGCTGCAGGCGGGTGCTGGTCCCACAGCAACTCCTGTGTGGCCACAGGGACCCGTGCTGGCCCGTCCAGGGGAGATGGTGGTTCCTCTGGGCTCTGCCCCAGTCCGGGCAGCCTCTCCCTGCTCCTGCCTCCTCCTGCGCCCGGGCCCAGCGTGCAGCCACTGTGCTTTGGCTCGTGCCTGACCCCTGGGGCTGAAAACCCACAGAAACAGCTCGTTTGTGCTGCAGCTCAGCCCTGGCAGCTCTGAGTCCCTCCTTCCCTCCCTGCATGGAGCAGATCTGTCTGTGCCACCCAGTGCTCAGGTCTTCAAACACTGCTCTGGCAGAGCACTGCACCAGGGAAGTGCCACTTTGGCTTTGATTAGTAGATAGCCATTGCCCTGCTTAAATCCCTGGAATAAGAGCAAGATGTGTGAATTTTCCTCCTGAGCTCCCAGCTACCTTTTCATTAGTTAAACTGCCCCTCCTTAGAAAAAGATTTGCTGCTGTTCTCTGCTCCCAGTAGAGCTTCATGTTGAGGAATGTAAAAATTTCCTTGCTAGGCAGAGAAGTCTGATTTTTCAAATTGATTTATTAAGAGTGTTTGAAGTTGGTGGTGTAAGCTTGGGAAGGGATCAGTGTGTGGCTTTCTGCTGCAGGCTGATGATGTGCAGTTGTGGCAGGTCATAAAAGCAGCACCAATGAGCCAGTGAGGAGACTGGAGCTGGGGCTGGGATGTGCCAGCCTGACTGTGCAATGGAGTAATGGAAGGGAAGTGGGAAGTCTTCTGCCTTCCCTATTTTTTAAGTAGCTACCCTATTATTTAGAAATAACTATATTAATTTTTTCTTTAAGGCATTTAAAATAGATTTTTATGAAGAGTCCATAAGGGAAAAGGTTCCAGGGTTTCAGTGCTTTTCTGCTCTGTTGTAGAAAGAAGCCAAGACTTGAGAAAGCTGCCATGGCCTGGGGGCAGCCACTGTCAGTGGCCTGAGGGCCAGGATGCTTCCACAGAGCCATGGGGATCTGCCTTAAATCCCTCATCTGAACCAAATGCTGCCAGATAAAGAGTACTTTGGGATGGATGTTTCTGGTGTGACTGGAAACTGCTCTGAGAAACACTGTGAGTGGGATCCTTTCTGCAAAGCACTGCATTGATGGAGTTGTGTTTTCTAATCTGTTTCATCAGGAGAACTCTAAAGTACAACCACCTTCTGACTTGCAGCTAGTCATAGAATCTTTTGCGTTGGAAAGGACCTATAAGATCAAGTAAAAAATACAATATAGTAATTATATTATTACATGTTGAATATATTATCTGACTTGAATGCTCAAATCACTTGCATCACGAAACACAGCACAACATTCCTAGTTTTTAAATTACATACTTACCAGAAGCCAAGGATGGCATAAGGACTGAGGTCACATCTTAGCAGCAATGGATTAAAAACCCTATGAGACTGAAACAGTAAGTGGAATCCTGGTGGAAGTGTTTCTATGGATGCTCTCTGTGGGGATGGTAAGAGGGAAATGTAAGGATGAAATGTCCATGATGCGTACAGGCTGTGCAGATCTGAACATGATGGTTTGGGTGGCTAAGCAGGGTTGGCACACGTTTCTCCAGAGTCTGGTTCCCATAAAGGATTTGTTATGAAACGGCACTGACCGTGTGGCTTGTGTCCAGCTCAGCTGGATGAAGACGTGCAAAAACTGGTCACAGTCCAGTATGTTTTAGTGGTAGAAAATGATGATTAGGAAAAAATGTTTAAACAATATAGTTGGTTTCCAGGCACAAGAGTCCCTTGCAGCAGCTGAGAAGGAAAGCCGTGAACTGTAGTTAGAAGGATCCTGATTTATTTAGCGGATTTTGAGAATGCGTTGAAAAATTTGGGGAGTGCTCTAGGTGAAGAGTCATTTTTCTTTATAGAGCCCTATTCTTGCTATACTGCATTATTCCTGGAGGCATGTTTTTTTGAGGGCATAGCATAGGGTTGTTAAGTCCAAACGGAAGGTATCCGCTTGGAGAAGCTGCACTCTGGGTTTTTAAATAAGCCCTGTGGGGGTATTGAGCATTTTTTCCTAAAAGTTGTGTGTTGTCTGCTATTTACTGTGATCTCTGCCACTGCTGATTTGTAATCTGCACTTTCACCCTGAAGTGCATGTGGTTGTGTTCAGATATTTCCTTCTTTAAATCAGTCACTTTCACCATTTTCCAAAACACTTCTTGAGTTTATTGCTTTTAGTAAAGTGTTTGGACTGTCATTATTTATTACTGGCAAAGTGCTGACAATGTGCTCTTCCCAAATGAGTCTTTATGTGGAATATTTGTTTAACAGGTTTTGCAGGGGAAGCGTCAGTGTTCCCATGGGCCAGGCTCTGCCTGTAGCACCCAGGAGCTGAGAGGTCTGGGCAGCAGCCCCCATCACCCCCTGCCCCTGGGAGGGGCTGTTCTCTGCGAGGGGCTTTGCGTTGTGCACGTGAGCCTGGGCTTTGTTGTGCTGATTAATTTGACAGAATTTAAAATCCTAACCGAGGAAGCTTGCACCGTGTGTAATTTATCTTGTTGGAGTATTTCTGCTGTTTGGCAATTTTTCCCTACTGCTTCATTATCTGAAAACTCCTGACTCTGGAGAGCAGCTCGTGAAGGATGTGGAAGCCGCGCGCTTCCCGCCGCAGCCTCCCGAGACACGGCGCTGCTCAGCTGAGACAACCACTTCATAAGCACTTCGTGCTTGCAGTGCAAGCTCTCAGTTCTTTGATGCAGCCTCTGCCTATAAGGATTTAATGGGCTGCAGCTCAGACTTCCAGGCGGTGTATATTAAACTCGTTGGGTTTTTTCTATTGTTTGGCAGCTGCTCTGTCCTAGTTACTCGAGTCCTCTGATCTGAATTAATCCCCGTGTAGAGGAAGCTGCAGGAGCTTCATTCTGCATTAGGCCCAACCGTTTTGGGTTGCCGGTCTGCAGGAGATCATGTGCACTCCTGAACATCACTGGGGTTTGTGTGTTCAACCAGTGGCTGCTCTTGTTTGATGGGGAGTGCAACATCACCCCTGTCGTCGTGGCGTGGGTGTCTGGGGAGGGGAACACAGGGGGCACAGTGCACAGAACACGTGCTGCCTTCCTCCCTTCCTACAGCTGGGAAAGTTAAACAGGGAGATCTGAACGTGGAAAGAATTGCTTACTCCCTTTTTCATTCTTTCCTGCATTTGGGCTTTTATAAAATCTGAATCTGGCACCCCCAGTTCTCATTGACTTTTAGGAAACAGGATATTTTAGTAGCTTGGAATGAGATGAAATGCTTGCAAAGCCCATATGTTGCTTGTTTTAGGGAAAGGGTCAGGAAGGTTTTAGAAAGTATTTAAGTATTTGGTTTACACGATTAGAATAGATTGTCTGGAATGAAGTCCATTACCCGAGGTGATTTTTGCCTCGCAGTTTTGGTTTTCATTGCAGTTCTTTGGGGTATGAGGTAGGTGTTCTGGCAGCACAGCATCCCAGCACAGTCAAAGTTAAGGGCTGTGAATAAATACTGTAGCTGGGATCTGGCCACTGCCGGAACTACAGATACCTGCTGGGCTGTGAGCTGCAGTCTGGGAAATGCCTCCCGGTACAGCAGGTGGTTGCCAAGTCTTCTGATGCCAGTCTGTGGAATCCCAGCAGCTCCTTTCTTAGAAATGGGCCTTTTCCAGTCTCCATAGGTAAAGCTTTTGAGTTGGATTACGTTTCTTGAGAGCTGCAGCCTGATACTAACTCATTTTAGGTGTGTTTTCAGCCATCTACAGCTTGGAATTTAATTGTTCTGTCCTCAGTTTTTCATGAGGCATGATCCTTCCATGATCATTGATTATGGAAAACAGGGCCCTTTTTTTTTTTTTTTGAAGGTATTCCCATGAGACTGAAGGTTTTTCTGTTCTGAAGGTCATTGTGAAAGAAACAAACTTTGCTGCCTGATGATTCAGTTGCTGCTCTGGGTGCCACACTTGTACCACCCAACTGTCACTGCTGGGTCCGAAGCCCATCTTACCATTTAGCTTTTGCTGTGCATTGTTGATATTTTTATATGAATTATGAAGCATCCTTTGATATCTGGCATTTCCCCTTGTGATCCTCTGTTCCTTTTTATGAGTACTTGCCCCCTCACTTCAAAAGCAGTTCATCACCTTCCTGCAGACAGTTCTTAACCAGTTTGGAACTGTCAGGCATTCCTGGGCCTTTTTTATGTGAGTTACTCTCCAAAAACATTCAAAAAGCGGCCATAATGTGCACAGACCTCAAATCCCCTTCACCTGCACGTGAAAGATCTCCTCATCACATGCTGACTTCTTCTGTGGACTTACTGACTAAAAGAGCAACTGAAATGAAGAGAATGATTGATCAAACCTGCCCTGTCCTGAGCTGTTGCAGTAGGATCATCCTAAGTTGTCTGGAAGTTATTGTATGCTGGAGAAAAATATCTTCGGCATTGAAGCAGTACTGAAGCAGTGGGTTTGACTTCAGCTGTGGAGGGACAGCCTGGAGCCCTGTGCTTGGCCTCACCAGGACCGTCCAGTCCTTCTGCAGCACCAAGTCACCTCATCGCTTCCTTTTGGGGAGGAGGAAAGCTGCTTCTGGTGACAGTTCAAAAGGAAGATAATTGGCATGGGGATAGTTAATGCAAGTTGCCGTTCCTTAACATCAGAGATTCGCTAAAGTGCTAATAATTACTGTTAATATCTTCCAGTGGAAACTTTCTGAGTAAACGAGCACTGGTTGAGGCAGCATTTAACGGCCGCTGCTGGCATGATCAGAATGCAAATAAGTGTTATTAGCCTAATGATTTTGCTGTCACCACGGTGTGCAGCAGTAGTGTTGTGAATATGTCATGCAGTACCCGTGAATTTGGAAAGTGTGTCAAAACACAACTTCAATTAGTTTGCTCTAATTATGGCTCTAGAGAGTTCATAACTATATATCACTCCTCATTAAAAGAGATTTTCTTGTATGGATTAATACAGCACATGAAGGGGTGTTTGAGCAATTGGAGGCAGGGCTGTGCAGAGGGAGGATGCCCATGGGGTGCTGGGAGTGCAGCAGGTCTGGAGCAGCACCAGGGTCCAGCCCCATCCCATGAGCTCCTGGTGCAGGACCAGAGCTGGGACACCTCCCAGGCAGGAACGGGCGGCTGTGCCAGGTCAGCTGTGGGTGGCAGCTTCGGTGTCCCTCAGCACAGGAGCCTGTTGGATGGTTTTGGACAGGCTCTTCACTTGAAAATAACCAAACCAATAACAAACTTGAACAACAACAAACCCCAAACCACAAAAGCCATGGGAGGAACCACACTTGCTGCTAAAATAGAGATGTGGCCCAAAAGCTTTGCTCTGGTAAAGGCCAAGGAACACAGGCAGTCAGAAGCCTGTGCCAGCCTGGCTTTGGCAGAGAAGCCCTTTGGGATGCTGGGTGTCCATGCCCCTTTCCCAGGATATTTGTAGTGCCTTTTACATGCTGTCTTGTCACATTGCCTGAGCGTGTTCCAGCTTTGCAAAACAGTAAAAAGATTGTTGTGCTCACAGGTGAGAAGTTGTGGAAGGGTTAAAGTAGTAATTGTTTAAATCTTTTAGGCTTTCCTCCCAGTTCTGTGGTAATTTGATGAAGAACTTCACCCTAATTAAATATTCAAATTAGGAATAAGTGTCAGTATGGCTTCCCATTGCCTGGAATGATGATTAATTGTATTCAAAACTCTAGTGGCCGCTGTAATCTAAACCAAACCGTTGTTCTTGATTATTTGTGCAACACATTTACCATGTTTTTGTTTTAAAATTTGAACTAGTAATTGATTTGCCATATGCCGCAGAGCTGCACATACTTCCACGATATGTGTTTAGGAACTTGGGGACTTGGTAATTGGGATTTTCTTGCTTTTCAATGGCAGCCTCTTTTTTTTGTCTTCTACAGTGCAAAATTATTTGGCTCTTACAACACATAAGGAAAATGTATTATGCAATCAACTTTGTAGGTATAAGTTATATTGATCCTGGCCAAAGTTTGCATTAATTTAAAGTAAATTAGGCTTTGTTTCCCCTTTCTCCCTACAAAGTCATGCTTTTGTAAAAGGACAGGGGGAAGGGGAGACCTGATTTCCATTCAGCAGTCACTGCCCTGTCTTGTAGGCTTGCAGCTAATGTTCTTCTTGGAGATATCTCTCTGGCTGTCCACATGCAGCTCAGTGGGAGCAATGGAATGCCCAGTTGTCCTACCTCAGGAATGGCACGTGGCCCCCAGGGCAGGGATGCAGGCCATTGTTTCCCAAGGAGCCCTCGTTACAGCCACAGTCAAGCCCCAGGAGCAGTGGTGGGAGTGCTGCCCGCTGAGGGCAGGTCTGCATGTGTGCTCCCTGTCACCTTGGTCGTGCCCCTGCCACCACGGGATTCCTCAGTGTGTCCCTGTGAAATGGAGAGAAAGGGGGTTCCCTGTGGAGCTGGGCAGCGAGGGCTGGGCACTCCTGCTGCTGCCACAGGCGTGTGTGGTCAGGTCCTGGTGGGCAGCGACTCGTTTGCATTGCATGTGTGGCACGTGCACCCCCTCCACCTGCTCTGTGTGTGTGAGCTGCCTGGCACGGTGGGACCCACTGGGGCTGTGCTGCAGAGATTTTTCTGCAAGCAGAGAGCTCAGAGCTGTGCTGGAAGGCTGCTGCTGCGTTCTGGAGCCAAGGGCTGTGTTGTGGTGCTCAGGCAGTGCAGCCTTGAGCCGGCTGTGGGACAGTCCCTGCAATGCCCTGGCTGAGAGGACGGGTGTCACCTCCCTAGCGTGGCAGTGGGCTGTGCAGGAGGGCTGTCTAGAGGGCAGGGGGTTTGCCTCTCCTGCAGCACAAGCTGGTACAAACTTCTAAAATATACTCTCCTTAGAAATGGCCCTTTTAAGTAGATCTGCTTTGTTTGCTTCCAGAACAATTCCTGCTGTTCTGTTTGTGGTGAAGAAAGCAGTTCCCCTACAGACCAGAGAAATTCAAAGTCTTTCTATTGGCTGTTTCGGTGCCTTGGAAAGTATTTTTGGATACTGCTATTAAAAACCAAATGAAAAGTGTGTCATGCCTACAGGCAGTGGTCTCCTGTTTTAAAGTGTGTTCATGACAAACCTGCTTCTCCAGAGACTCTCATGTGGATTGTGTTTTAAACAGCAAACTGATAGCCAAATTCAAATATATTTTCACACCATCTTTTTTTGGTTAGAAATAGCTTTGGGAAGCACAAGCAAACTCAGACTGATGTTTGCTTTTTCTTATTTTATCTGTGCTGTTCACCATCAGCTGCATCGAGGGCTAAAAATACATAGTTCTTCCCAAAATGTGTCCTGTTCTTAAAGACAGATAACTTCCAGATGATTCATGTGGTAGATAAAACCTGCTGGCTGAGGACATGGGTTTGATGCTCTGCTGGAGAATACACAGGGCCCTGTCTCACACACAGGGACTCCAGGAGGACACAAAGGTCACCTGGTTCTCCCTCTGGCAGGAGGGTGATGCTGAGGGTCTGCCTGTGTCCGGGTGAGGTGGGAGCTGCTGCCACTGCCTCGTGCTGCACTGAACCCCTCTGTGAAGAGGGAGCCTCTTCATTATGTGTGGCAACACAGTCCAGAAGATTAATGATAACATTTTATTAAAATTCACACAGACCTGGGATCTGCATTAGAAAAATACAGATTTTAATTAAAAGCGAAAAGCCACGTGGGCTGTTCCTGGGTGCTGGCTCGAGTGGAGCTGCTGTGCCTGGCCAGGGGCAAATGCCCTGCTCAGGGTGGATGCCCTGCCAGGGCTGGATGCTCCACCACGGGTAGATGGTCACTGTTGCATCCCTCAGTTTTTGGCTGAGCCCAATGCTCAATGGGGTGGAGGAGGCTGACGTTGCGTGTAGAATTTGTAGACAGTTTTGGAAGCAATGTTAATATCAATATTTGCTGCTTAACCTGACTGGAGTCATCAGGCTGGAGCGAGCTGACAGCAGCAGCATTTTCTGCTCTGTAGTAACATCATCCCCAATTCCCCTCTCTCTCCCTCAGGCATATCTCGCTGACACTCCCGGCCAGCTTTCGGGGCAAGAGTCACAGCACCCGCCTGGACCTGGAGCACCAGCACTCCAACCTGTATGCAATCTCAGGTGAGCTGCCACGGCTTCTTTGCTCTTGTGGAATCAGAAGTGTAACCAAGTACAGCAAACCTGCACGTGCAAACAACCAGGTGTGTGGTACCCATGGAACAGCATCAGCTTTTGATCAGTGCCATTTAATAGTTGAGAGCAGCCGGGGTGCAGAGAGACCCCAGGCAGGTGTTGCCAGCAGGAGGTGTTACTGATGCCCAGGGAGATTGCAGCCCCTGAGGAGGGATGCTGCAGCCTGCCGAGGGGCTACATGAGAGCTCTGATGGCAAGCAACGTTGGCACATACTTTTGGAGTTAAGATGTTAGGATATAGAAGTTCTGCGTTCTTTGTGAGAGCTACGTTTGCACATGCATGCTTGGTCTCTCTAGCTGCAGCTTTCACCATTCCAAACCAGTAGACAAATGCTAGAGCCAGTGATAGTTTCCAGATGTCAACATGGGAAAAGCCTTCAATTAAATTTTAGCTAATTTTTGGTTTTAACTAGTACTAATCTGCAGGGAGTTGTTTATTGAAATAGAGTGGGGAGGGTCAAGCCTGTTCCTTCCTCCACGCAGGTGCAGGTACCTGTTATTTTGTCTCACAACCATGCATTGGGTTGTTTTGGAGCTGGGGTGCTTGTGACCTGTCCCTGGCAGCTCTGCTCTTCGGGAGGAGGTCCTGGCTCCAAGTGCTCGCTTTCCAGAAGGAAGAGTGAGCTCAAAGGAAACGTAACCAGGTTCTCTAGGCCCAGGAAGAACTGCCCCTTGAGAGATGCTTTAGAGTTGTACCTCATGGACTCTATCACTCTTGGATGTGCTGAGAGCTGTGTGGTCTGGGAGTTGTTCATGGACCAAAGCAAAGGGACTTTTGGTCCTGCAGAGTAAAAATTGCTGGGTGCAGCTGTGGCCCAGGAGTGTGTTTCACTCCCCCCTTCTCTTAGGGGCCAGCTCATGTGCTGTGCTTTGGCTGGGTATTGCTGGGGTGCAGCAGTTTTCCTTGGAGTTATCTTTTTTTGGAGTACTGGAGTACACCTGAACAAATATTGTGATAGGCATGGTAGAGTCACACTTAGCCACAATTTTCTCTTTGTTATGTTGTTTTTGAAAGGGGAAAAAAATATTGCCTTTAAACCTGACTCCATCAAAACGTAAGTCCAATCCCTTCTTCTGGCTGAAGGAGATTTTAGGACAGTTTGGAAACCCAGAAAAAACAGCAGTGGATTCAGGGGGCTGTGCAGTAGGTACTGCTTGTGCATAATCAGGGAAGAGAAGATGACAAAAATGTGCCATTCACAGGTTTTTACTATTAATAGTGAGTGACACTTGTAACATGGGAGCATGGCATTAATTCATGTACCATAATCAAAGGGTTATTTAAAAGGTAATCTCTGCCTGAAACTGCAGCTTCGGGTTCCTAAAGAGATAGAATATAACAATTGCATAATTCTTGTCAGTCCTTGTTTTTCTTGTTACTCTCCTGCCCTAATAGATTTGGAAATGTAAGGGAAGGCGTGTTCCTGTGTTCACACCAGACAATCCTGCATGGAGATGGGAAGCTGTGTTTTCTCTCCTGGGAAAGCACCAAATGCCCAACAGCAGCTCTGTGTGGGTGTAACTGCGAGAGACCCTGCTCCAGAGTGTGCAGGGCTGCCTCTGCTCGCTGCACAGCCTGAGGAGCCCTTTGCAAAGAGCCTGAACACTTTTCCAGATCATTACAGCCAAAGCACAAAACAGGCCTATGGAACTGGGCAGGGCATTAGTTCTCCATGTTTGCATGAGCACATTTCAAAGTATATAACTCTTATTTTTCCTCCAATTGCACATTCTCGTCCTGAAATGCTGTTATATGAGTTGTGCATATGCTATAATGGCTATTGCAGCTGTGAGCCCTTTCTAAAGAAAGAGTCTTGTCATATGAAACATCCCGTGCATTGGCAGGATCTTCATGCACAGCTCCTGGCCATGGCTGCCTTGTCAGCAGCTGCAATGAGGTGCTGTGACAATTCCCTTTGTGTGCTTAAACCTTGCTGAGGTGGATTAGCCCCCAGACGGTGCTGAGGAAACCATTCCCAACTTTCCTGTTCCGTTTGTGTTGTGTGCAGCCGGTCTGGTCTGTCTGCAGTGCTCGCTGCAGTGCCATGGCAACGGGAGATTTAGGAGTGCCCGCCGGAGCTGTGCTGCAGGCTGGCTTTGCCAGGCCACGCTTTGCCAGGCCGTGCTTTACCACGGTGGGATCCCTGCCAGGGTGGGGTGGGTGTGTGGGACACTTGTGGGCGGCAGTGGCGAGTGGCCGGTGTGGTGGGTGAGGGGACCCCGGTGTGGTGGGCAAGGGGACACGGGGTCTCCAGCGGGCACAGGATTCCTCTGTGCCTGTGTGGCACACAGGCCTGTGGGCTCCCTCTCTTGGCTCCCAGCATAGTGGAGCGGCTTCTGGGGCTGGTGAGGGAAACAAAAGGCATTGAGAACAGTCTCTTCTCTTCCAGTTTTGGCATTGTCTTAGTCTGTGGTGGGCACAGGAGGAGCTGCTCGGGAAGGGAGGGCTGGAATGAAGAACTGCAGCGTGGTCTCGCTTCACTCTCTGTAGACACCTAAGATTTTCTCAGTAGTCAATGAAAACATTTTAAGCTGGGGTTCAGCATGTTTGTGGAAGGTGACATGAATTTTGGCTGTCAGTCCTACTCTCTATCTCAAATACATTTTGGCAGAATGACCATTTCCTTCCTGGAACTGCCCATTACCCCTTGGACTGTGTAATGCAGTTGTTGTTTGCACAAAACTAGAGTCAAGTTAAAAATGGTCCTGAAAGCAACAATTACAGTTTTTAACTAGCCTTTTGTCATTGCCAGTCTTGGCAACGAGACATTGGGTGACCAGAAAGTTAAGGAGGCTTCTCTTGGTGCAGTAAACTAGTAAGTCAGTCCCTGACAGGGGGCAGATAGGGAAGCACTGCCCAGACCCCACAGCAGGAGCCTGCCAAGTGCCATGGCAGTGCAGCACTGGCACTGCTGGTGTCATCCTTGTGCCCAGCACCTTTGCTGGTCCCACCTCGTGCCACACGTCCCAGACCAAAAGGCAGAATTAGTTCTAAGTTAATGTGCAGAAGGTCTGTGGGTGCTGCTGTGAGCGGGGTGCTGAGGAGCTGACAGGTTTAATGTGCAGCTGCTGGAAGAAGAATGCCTCACTCCAGACAGACCTGTCAGCAGACACGGCTCAGTATTTCACAGCACAGTCTTTTCTCATGGCCTTCAGCTTAATTAAGATGTTGTTGTGACTACATACTGCCTTCATTTCAGACTTGAGCATCTTCTGCCTGCATATTGCTTTGGCTTATCAGAGGCACAAGGACAGTGAGGGAGAGGCAGCTCTCGCAGGCAGGCACAGATAATAACATACAGGGAAAATTCCTGAATGAAGTGAAAAATTATTTATAATAATGGTACTCAAATAGAAGGGAAATAAGTCACTCTAAGGGTATATAAATTTTTATGATAGTGTATAAACAGCCATAGCTTGCCTTGTCTCCCATCTATCCCTGCAGAGAATGAGGGCAACATCTAGCATAAAGAAAAATATAATAAGAAAACGAAGAAATGAATGGGAAGAGCTGGAGGATTGATCACTCAGTGTATTTGTATATCCTGATGTAAAAGGTGCTGCTGACAGGTGGCCAGGTTTCTTCTGTATAAAACCATGTGTGTGCTGTCAGGGCGGTGTGAGCAGCCTTGTTTCGATTGATGAATTGCCTGCTTTCTTGATTAAACCTTCCGTCACTTACGAAACAAAAAACCTGTGTTTCGATGGCAGAGTGGGACATGTCAAAAAAATCTGTCTGCTTTACCTTTGTGCAGATGTTGGGCACAGACTGCCACATGTATTATTAAAATGAATGTGGCATTTACTGTGCATTATTTCTTTCCTGGGAGAAGGGACCTGTAAATTATATGCTAATAATAAGCTTTAACCCTTTCAGGAACCTGGAGATTTAGGAATGCAAATATTCCTGCAGGCCCCACTAATTGAATGGGCTCTAACACTGCAATGCTCTGAAGTAACTAAGCATTGGGTTCCAGCACAGCGTGCTGGTGCCTCTCAGGATCTTGCCTCCATAAGTTTTCTGCTCTGTAAGTGCCACTGAAACGGAAACTTTCTGGATTACAAAATCTGATTACAGGCAGAGTTGTCCTCTGGGTTGGAGCTTAGATGTCACATCCCAAAGCATCACACACTTTATCCACTGATAAAGCAATGTCTGTGCTGGGATCAAGGCTGCAGCACCAGCCGTTCATTTGCTGAGGAACATGGGGTTTTGGAGCAGTCATTTGATGCAGCGATGTCTTTGCATATATTTCTTACCTTAAAGGTATTATTATGTGATTGTCTTTAACCACATTACTAACACAGTTACTTGTGTGAGTATTTTTTTCTGTGAGAAGCTGGGCTGAGCACCAGGGAGGGGAAGCACGGCCGTCTGCCAGCATAGCCTGGTGTTGGCTGGAGGTGTGTGCCAGCACACCATGGAGGAGGAGGTTTCCATGGGCAGCTCTTACAGGTGCCACTTCCTCCACAGCTCTCCCTTGTTTATTTTGGAATCACACCCCAGTATTTATTACCTTAAGGAGGTAAATATTTACTTAAATGGGTGTTTATTATATTTTATATATAAATATTTATTTATGATATTTATTATTTGTTTCCCTCCTTAAGACACTTTCTATAAAGGCCAGAGCAAACTGCGGTCTGAGGGGTTGGAGGGGGAAACACTTGCAAGGGGATGCTCCGGTCCAAGTTCCACCTGCTGGGTCGCACAGGTGAACGTTCCCAACAGGAGGCCCTGGGGCAGGGCCCTGTTGGGGAGGGGGCAGAGGGGCTCAGCCTGGTGCAGCCTGGCCAGGGCACGGGGGTGAGGTGAGCCAGGGTCTGGCCATGGCACAGGGGCGAGCGAGCTGGGGTCCATGTGCAGGTGGATGGGCTGCTCCTGCAGGCACTGCAGTGAGGTTGGGCGTTCACTCTACACTGATTTCTAATCCAGCTCTCTGGAGGCAGCAGAGAGTAGAAAACTGATGTTAATGATCAGAAAAATATCAAAGCCAGTGGATTCCCAAAAAGGAGAGCAAGTTGCTTTTCCATGCTGGAGGTGGTGGCTCTCAGTGAGGGGCAGGTGTCACCTGTCCGGGCAGCGGCGTGGGAGGGGTTTGCTTTGCTCCTAAAGCAGCAGTTTGCTTCCTGATCCCTTCTCCTGTTTGCAGGGGCTGACTTGGGAATGTCTGATGGGATCTATCCTTTTTTTTTCCTTTTTTTTTTGTAATGACAAAAGTTTCTTTCAAAGGGCTTTCTAGATTTCATTACATTTCAGTGCCCATATGTCAACTTCCTTCTTGTTGCAAAATGCCAGGTTATCTGGCCACACCTGCCACTTCCTTGGATGTCTGTTTTCTTTTAAAAGACACTGTGTCTTTTTTCTGTGTGTAGGACAGACATTTTAATCAGATGTTAGTCATTTATTTTTGCAAACTATTGTTTTCCTTCATCATTTTTGCAGATAATTAAATGGCTCACTTGGCACAGTGTGTCTGCTTTATTAAAACAGGTAATTTTGAAAAAAAGAAAAATGCTATTTTTTGGATCAGTGCACAAGGATTGCTTTTATCTTTGTTGTCTGGCACAGTTCCTGGTGGTTCTGTGATCCCCTCCGATGTTCGAGGGTTTTGGGACCCCCACTCTCAGAAGGGGAAGTCTTGTGCTACATCTTACTGTTGGTCCCCATCCCTTCATTACGTTCTTGGCACTTCTTAAGAGTAGAAGCGGAACTAAATTTATATTTTGTGACACTGAATTTTAATCAGGATGGTCCAAAAACCAGACAAGTTATGACACAAGCTTTATTCTGCATTGAAACCTCTTTACTGAGGCTGAGATTAAAGTCAGCCTGTTCTTTACCTTATTGCAATTTTCAGTCTTTGGACTAAGAGACCTGGATAATCTTCCAAATATGAAAGGTCCTATTAATATCCAGCAGTTCAGGGATTCTCGTGTAAAATGCTGCAGCTGCGTATTTCAGAAAGGGAAGTGTGTTACTTAATACTATATTTAATGAGATTCAGAAAATACATTTGTTATTAAATTAGCCCATCCATGGTGTACAGACCCTTGGTGTCCTGTGGCAGCACACCCCCCACGTTATCTGGGCTGTGCTGGGCCAGCAGCCCCAAATGGGGATGATGGAGCCGTGAATTCTCCACTGGAGTCTTTTTTGAGACGTGTTTTTTTGATGAACGTGCTGTTGCCCAAAGTGCTATTCATTGTCTTCCTCACCTTGGTGTCGTGTGCCTGCATGGGAGGTGAAGGCCCTGGCGGGGCACTGCCCTGCTGGCATGGGGAGTGGCATGCAGGCATCACCCCTGTTCCTCAGCTCACACATCACCTTCCAAGGAGGCTGCTCAGTCTCTGCTGACAGGATCATCCAGCTGTAACCCGCCCAGTGGCGGGGCTGTGGCGGATGCAGGACACATCCCAAAGTGTGTAGCAGCTGGAGTGGGGTGTGATGGAGAGAGGGTGATGGCAAGGTGACTCCACCACTGCCACGGAGCCCCCCAGACAGGGGTGCCCTCGCTCCACGTACCCCGTGGGCCAAGGCTGGTGGCTGCCGGAGGAGGATCACAGAATCACAGAATATTCTTAGTTGGAAGGGACCACAAGAGTCAACAAGTCCAACTCCTAAGGCCATGTGGGGATCAACCCCACAACCTTGGTGTTATTAGCACCATGCTCTATCCAGCTGAGCTGATCCCAGGATGAGGGGCAGGACTCCGTTCCGGTGGAGCACAACCTTGGGCGGGCTGGGCTGTGTTTGTTTTGCTTTGCCGAGTGCCAGAGTTTAATTTTTTTTAAATAGGAAGACGCTCGGAGGTTTGGATATTTAAACAGTTATTAACCGAATGACAATTAACAGATTGCAGAGACAGATTTTCTTTTCAAAACCTCCGAAATTGAGTACAGTTTGCAAAACTATCACGGCATAGTAATGACAATGAATTTTGATTTCCCGGAACTGATATTAGACTCCTTATTAAACTATGTGCATCTGCTTTTAATTTACTCCAAATAATTGGAAAATGCAATGAAGCTTTCCAATTAAAGCACGGCTTTATGCTGTTTAATAATACCCTCATAATATTATAGCTTATGAAGTGACAGGTGAGTTGGTGTATGAATAAAACATAAAGGCAGCAATAAGGGACAGAAAACCAGAGACAGTTGTTGGGGATTTTAAATGCTGGATGTAATTTGCATATATTAATCTCTTCTTTTCAGCCTTATCAGGCGTTCTTCAGTATTTGAAGTTAAAATAGCATTGACAGGCGGGAGTACGCTTAGTTTTTCAAGGATTTATTACTTGTATAATTTCTGATCTTTAATAAGCAGATATGACTGATCCTCATAGTTCTATAGAAATCGGTTAATTGTTCCAGATGGCGTATACTGATTATGCAAAATTACTTTTCACACCATTTTTTTTTTCTGATGGAGTTTGGAGTAAAATTAAATTTTTTATAGCCTTCTTATCATGCTGTTTTACAGTGGGTTTTGCACAGAAGTTGAATTTAATCTACTATATTACATTGACCAGCACAGTTATTCTAATGTAGCATTCTGTGATTTGACAAAGAATAATAGAACACGTTGCTCATTGTGCATTTCTGTGCTGCTAATAAAAAGGAGTTGCAGTGCAGCAAACCAGGCTGTTATTTATGAAGAATGCTTAATTTGCACAGTTAAAAATGCAAGATTGTTACAATGAGTTGTTCACTCTTTTGGATAGAAGACTTGGGCAGAACAAATGAAAATAGTCTTGTTGCTACAGATTCCATCTGCTAAAGCAGGAGTTTTTAAATGCCTGGTGTGGCTGGGCGAGATGGTGCTGGGAGGAGCAGCCATCCAGGCAGCACACGCCGGCTCTGAGCAGGAGATGTCACTGGTGTTTTCCCTGATTATCATCATCCAGATATCTCAATGGCATCATTTCATAATTGAAAACATTTATAAAGGTTGTTGGGCTTCATTTATCTAATGAAAAGCTGTTTCTATAAAATAAACCCCACATAAAGCCCTCTTGCTAATAAGTTTATTGCAGTTCGTTTTGGCAGTGACTCAGTTGTTGGAGGAGGTGTCCCATGGCCTTGCTGTCCTGGCATGGGCACTCTGTGGGCAGGGGCTGCCCCTGGAGCCACAGGTTTATCCAGGAGTCAGGCCCTGGTTAACTCTGGCATGTCCTGCCCCTCGTGGGCCGTGGGCAGAGGTTCTGCCTGGGCTGGGCTCCATCCTGGAGGCTGCACTGCCACCACCCCTCAACATCCAGGGAGGGGCCAAAGGACCAGTCGGGGCCGAGCCCAAAGCATCCTACTGATCTCTGAAAAGCAGAACAGCAAATGTTTAAAAAACGACCTTGTGGTTAATGGAATTAAAATCCCCAATTAAATTAGAAAAGTGGGGACACAGTAAATGGACTTTTAGGAAGAGTGCGTATTTTTAACTCAATAGAAAAAAAGACAAGTAATTAACTCAACCATTAGAAAGCTCAGAATTTCTCCCATCTCCTGTGGAACTGGAAAATTGTTTAGTGTATACTCAAATATTCATATAGATACGAATAATATATGTGGAGACAACTAATGGCATAAATCAGAAATGATTAGAAAATATTTGTTCTAATGAAGTAATAATTTGGTGGTAATGCTTTTCATCAGTGCAGCTTAAGGCTACATTAAGTGGACAGACTTTATATGGATTCTCTAATTTTAATCTTCAAAATGATATCTAATGTCTCATTAAGACTTGCATATAATGTATCTTAAGTACAGTCATTAAATATAGTTTAGGGAGATGTATGTTCAGATATTGCTTAAAGATGTTTTAATAGGCCCATTTACTCTGATGATATTAATGAGCTCTTAACACATATTAAGCTTCTAAAACTAGTGGTGTCCTCTCACAGTGAGCAAGTCAACATAGGAATTGGATGCTCCAGCAAAGCTGGTTTTCCATGGGCTCCTCAGGCCCCCTGTCCATCCCTTTAGCTCTGTCATCCCGGGGCTGTGTCCCTGCTCCTGGCGTGTCCCTGGGCGTGCAGGGGCTGTGTGGGGGTGGCTGCTGTGCACGGTCAGAGCTGCGGGCTGGGAACAGGCTGGGCCTGCCAGTGTCTGTGCTGTATTGCACACATTGGGCTGCATATCCATTAAAATAAACAAATCAGATGGTGTAAGGAAAGAGCCAAATAGAGTCACGCGTTTAGATAAATTCTGCTTTTTGATCATCTTAAGTGAAGATGCAAGAGTCATAATTAAGATAATAAAAACTGCTTGTTCTCTATTGTCTCTTCAGTTTCAACTCAAAAAGTTATTGCAAAGAAAATTCTCTGGTTTCATCACTCAGCTCTTAACAAATCCTTCTGAGTTCAGAGACTTTTATAATTACTAAATTGGTTTGTTAGGAGGAGATAATAGCAAATTTCTTTTTTTCATAATTGGACATTTCTTCCCTGTAGGCTAATGCAGGCGCAGCACTCACATACACAATAAGCTGTGCTTTTGAAAAGCTGTAACTAGCTAATAAGTGCCGTGGTGTCAATGGAGAGTAATGGCGCGCTGATTAGCATAATTAATGACAAATGGTGGTGCGGAGCGGGTGGATTGGTTTAGTAGATGATGAATGTGCTGCGCCAAGGCCGGGCCCTGCCGTGCAGGCTGGCAGCACTGCCCCTTGTGCCCATCGCCGTTCTCGGGGCTTGGTGCCCCCAGCACTGCCATCCCGGGGATCAGTGCCCCCAGCACTGCCATCCCGGGGATCAGTGCCCCCAGTGCCCCCAGCACTGCCATCCCGGGGATCAGTGCCCCCAGCACTGCCATCCCGGGGATCAGTGCCCCCAGCACTGCCGGGGCAGCTCCGCGGGGCAGCTCCAGTGCCTGTGCTGTGGCCGGGCAGCACGACATGTGCCCACTGCACTGGCACAGGGAGCTCTGTGATGCCAGCACCGGCGGGAGAGGAGCCAGGGACGAGCCATCCTCATCCTCTGAGGGCTGGAGGGCCGTGCCAGGCGCTGGCCGTGCTAGATGGGCACATTTATCTGTGACTTGATTAATCGGGGCTCATTTGCATTCACAAATGAGACTGATAAAAATGAAGTTACCTTTTCACCTTTAAGGGGGAGGAGGGATTATTTCTAGGTTGTCCCTTTTTTAAGTGATAAGCAACTCTTTTAGCAATAAGGATGAAAATATTTAATTTGCATTAGCAAAAGAAGCTAATTATAATATAGTTAATTAGCATCTGGAAACGAGGATTATCTTAATTACAAAGCACAGTTTCCTTAATAGCTACAAAAGTGTAAGTTTGATCTATGTGGAGATTGGTGACTATTATTATGTAATTACTGATCATATTAATGGTGCAATGTATTTAGATATCATTTGCATATGCAAATGAAATTTACCTGATAGAAATATGTGGCTCCAGTAATGACTTTGAACGCTTAAAAATTAAATCCCATTAGGAGATCTGGATCCCGAGTTGCTGTGCAGTGGCACAGTGGATCTCCTCCTGCAGAAGAGCTTTTGCCTCTGCAGAGCCGTGGATCTGTGTCTGGTGGTTGGGAGGAGAAGGGCACATCCCTCGGTGTCAGGTCCAGGCTCCCGCAGCGGGCAGTGCCCATGCCCTGTGCTCTCCTCTCCAGCACCGAAGGCCTCAGCTTTGGGTCCGTGTAAAGGCTCTCCTCGCTGGATGAGTGTTCCATGGGATAGTGGGAGCACACTCTCTGCATCAGTGAGCTCCAGGGTAGGAGATGGGTGTCCCATATCCTTTCTAGCCACACTCCTTATGAATCCTTTGCACTAACCTTCACATGCCTGGGAAATGGAGAGCACGGTGCTCTAGGGCAGCTGATTCGGCTTTGTTCCCCTGCTTTTACTGGAAACACAAAGCTGCCTGTGTGTTAAAAATAACTCAAGCCCTTTAAACCAAAACCATGTAAAGAGAGGATGCCATGCACCCTTGTCTCCCCTGGGAGCCCTGTGGGACAGATGTTGGTCTCTCGGTGCGCAGCTGGAGGACGTGGGGTGCTGCTGGGCAGGATCACAGCGTCATTGCACGTGGGAGCATCTTCCCCTGGCTGGTGACCTGGCCACTGTCCAGAGAGCCTGGGGAGCCCAGAACCCTCATGGTGGCAACAAATCCCACCTCACACTGTAGGTGGCTTCCAGGGCCAGCCGTTGTAACGAAGTGCAGTGTGTGGCTTTAATACCCCCTGCTCCTACCCTGCAGCACTGAAATGACCAAAGAGCAAACATCGCCGTGCTGGGAGGAAGCCACGTTACCCAATGGGATGTTTCTCTCATCAAGCAGCAGAAATTTCCAGCTGCTGGCCAGGGAACACTGCAGCCATTGTGGGGCTGCCCGAGATGCTTTTTGCAAGTGCTGCTCCAGCCTGCGCCGCCGTGGCAGACAGACATTACATGTTTAATGACTTCCAAGGAGTCTGTCATTACAGCCAGAGCTGAAAGGAGTGGAAAAGCATCTGCGTTTCTCTTCAGCGCGCGGCCGTGCGCTGAGGCTGGAGGAGAGCCTGCCTTCTCTTCCCTTTGCCTCCCTTCACCTCCCCATGCCTGAGCTGGCCCGGCTCTGCTGCAGCCCAACGCGAGTGCCCTGGTTTGTATCTGCTCTGCTCTAATTAATTAAGGGTTGTTGCTTGGAAGTAGCACATGCTAAGGTGTGATCTTTGAAGTTTAGTGTGGTGCAGAGACTTCAAAGGGGACATTTTATTAAAAAATAATAAAATCAAGAGCTCCTAAACACTTGCAATTTGAAGAGCTTGTTTGAAGTCTCTCCATGTTCTATGGTGCTGATGGAGCCACAGTGCTGAGGTGCTCCTTAGCTGTCACCATGCAGTACTTAACCCTCACTTTATTTAAAAAAAGAAAATAATCAAAACCAGGAGTATTTTCTCAAGTGTTTTCATGGCTTGATCTTAGCGGTAAAGAACTAATTGTGCCATGTCATGAGCTATGCAGGAAGCGGAGAAAATCAAGGCTGACAATCAAATTAGCAAAAATGAAAATTTAGTCCAGGTCTGTTTTTTTAATCAAAGTCATTTCAAGATGAACAGGAAAGCTGTAAACCTTTCCCAAGGCAGAGGTTTCCTTCTCCAGCCCAGGAGGGCCCTGCTCTCCCGCTCGCTGCACCACACATCGGGTGCTTTGGTGCTGCTGCCTGGCCAGACCCGGACACCAGGCACAGGACTGGGGCCTTCCCAGCTGGCTGTGCCCCCGCTGCCTTGCTGCCCCATGACAGCCCTGCTGTGAGCTCCTGCTGCCACAGGAGCTGCATGAGGTGCTCGTGGGGTCTCATGAGCTTGGGCATGTGCCCTTGGCCGGCAGAGCTGAGCCCTGTGCCCCTGCCTGCACCCCTGTACTTTTCTTTGTTGACAGGAAGAAGTGTGTGCATGCTGGGGATGGTGTCTGCAGCTGGGGATGCAGCTGGGGTGGCTGCAGCGTTCCCCATTGCAGCCAGCTTAGCCAGAGCTGGTGGGAGAGGCTGCTTTTGTTTTGCCTGCAAGGTTTTACCATCATCAGTGATTTGGTGTGGTTTCATCTGGGCCTCGGTGCGTGGTAGCACAGAGCACACACACATTTACTGTTCAGACTGCTGTTTAAATGGCCATATACAGAAATATGTGAGGAAAGGCTTAGCTGTGCATCATGGAGAGCTGGTTTGGTCTGAAAAGCTCACACCCTTCTCTGGATGCATTGCAGACTGATGTAAAGCGTTTTCTGCATGGCTTCCCCTGTGCTGAGGTGGTTGGTCAGGTGTCCTGTGCCACCCTCTGTGCGTGGCTGCAGAGCCTCAGGAGTGCGGAGCTCACGCCGGGGCCGTGGTGGGAATCAGAGGGGCACAGATGGAAGCCAGAGCTGTGTGCGTGGCAGGGTCTGGAAGGGGGTACCAGGGGAGGTGTCCTGGCTGCAGCCTGCCCTGGTCAGTGCCACACTGTGCCATCAGCTCCCCACGGCTGCTCAGCTTACCCAGGTAGCAGTGGGTCCATCTGCCGTGGGTGACTCCACAGCTGAGCCCCAGCCTCACCCCATGCAGGGGTCTGCTGCTAGTGGAGAGAGCAGTCCCTTGTCCTTCCCAGGCTGGGGACAGCGGGCACATGACTGTGCTTTCTTGCTTCAGTGGAAATGGTGTTCAGAGCCTCCCAGGAGCTGGGGTGCCCTCCCGGTGCCCACCCACCGCTGGGCTGTGTGCTGGGGGCAGCAGCCTCTTCTGGGCGGGCTCCCTCATTGCCCACCCCAGACAGGGACCCGTGTCCCTCCAGCCTGACTGTGGCTCCCTCCAAGCACTGCCATGCCCATGCTCTCTGCCAGCTGCTGGTTCTCAACCTGCTTCCATGTTCCTCTGGTGCCATTTAGCTGAACATCAAGTCTTCTCTAAGCAGGGAATCGGTTTTATAGTGTTGGTGTATGCTGGTTTATGAGATATTCATCTTGGTAAAACATGAACACTGCTAGCTCTCAGGTCTGGGGAAAATCTGAATTCTGCAGCATTAGAGAAAGGTCTTTCTAAAATCTGAGATCATTTAAATTATAAAGGTGGCAGTAGCACATTCAGTGCTGGGTTTTTTGTTGGTTTGGATTAACAGTGCTTTGTTTTCAAAGTCATGCAGAAAAATATTTTGCAAGGGATTTATTTATTTAAATATTTTTAATATCAGCAGTCAAAAATTCAAGTGTAAAAGGCTATGGAAAAACAGCAATAAAGTAATACAAAGCTATAAAAGCTTATGGTGAGAATTTAATGCAGAAACAGCTGTTATTTCCTTGGGAGTTGAGGTATATAAACTCTTTCGTGGCTGCATATCCCCACAATCGTGGTGTGAGGAATTAGCACTCACTGCAGTGTGCAAACGGAGCCCGCCAGGCTCTGAGGCAGCGATTCATCTGTACCCAGGAGCTAAATATGACAATGTTAGCATTTTTCATTTCCCTGACGTTACCATTAATAAAGCAATGATCCAAAAGAAGCTTTGCTGAGTCTGTTCTTTATGCTTCCATCACTCACGACTAGATAATTTCACACAGGATCGTTTTTAAATTAAATGACGATAAAAGCGCTCTGCTGTCCTGTGCTCACTAGTTCATAGAAGTCTATCAAGTCATTAATGTGTCATGACAAACTGCGAGTTGCATACTAGAGTAATTAATTATTTGCATAAATAACAGGTTGAACTTGGTGCTTTGAACCGTAATGACACGTGCATCACATCATGGACATCCTGGAACCTCTGGCAGAGGTCACGGGAGGGTGAGGGCTGACCTGGCACGCAGGCAATCCCATCTTCACGTGCTTCCAGCGGGCAGGAGCTTGGAAGCTTTTGTGTTCCCAAGTTCTTCATTGATGGCTCCTTCAAGAGAGCATCTGATCTTTGGAGTTTCAGTGAACAATTATACAGATTTTCATAATCACCATTAATCACCACATATTTTTCAAGATAATTACAGCAACTATTATTTAGATTTCTCTTTTATGTGCACATTGTAGAAAAGAACAAGTGCTTATTACGCTGGGTAGAGAACTACAGTCTGAAGTTCTTTGTCATCCAGAAACTCATTATGTTAGCTGATGCTGCCTGTGAAAGTTCGTCAGCATGTTCAAATTAGGGTAGCATTGGCAGGTCTGA
Organism: Lepidothrix coronata; assembly: GCF_001604755.1. Taxonomy (NCBI): domain Eukaryota; kingdom Metazoa; phylum Chordata; class Aves; order Passeriformes; family Pipridae; genus Lepidothrix; species Lepidothrix coronata. The sequence goes on from NW_016690208.1 coordinate 6,998,540, forward strand.
TTATTTAAATCTGGTAGCTTTGCTAAAAATATAGTTATTCGAGAAAGATGAATTACTAATTTGACAACTGAGATTTAGTTGGAGTCTGCAGCACAGAAGGCAGAATCTCTTGAGTGCTTAGAGGAGGATGACAGTACTTTTTCAGATTAAAGGGAGAATTTCTAAGTGAGCTAACAAGTTGGATTTATAGACCATGCTTTGGTGTCCTCCCTGATAGAGCCTTAGAGCAAGTCTTGGTAAATTACTTAAAGTAGCCACCAGGTAGAAGTTGGTCCTGCACCGCCGAAGGGGCCCTCACTGAGGCATCCATCCACCTCCTGGCTGCTGTGGGGGATTCACGGGCGCTGTCCTTCAGGGCTGGGCTTTAGGAGTGCGGTTATGGCTGCTGGCACCTTTCAACTCTTAATCTAATTTCAGTGCCTGAGCTTATCAGTTGTGACCCTCAGCGAGAAGCTGATCCTGGGAGGCAGCAAACAGCCATTGGAAAGAGTTTTCCTTCTGAAATCCCATTTTATGTTGTTCCATTTTGAGGGAGAAGAGCGCAGGCACCTCCCTCACCTGTTGCAGGTGCTGTGGGTGTAGTGGCACGGGGAGAACTGCTGGGTTCAGCCCCTGGGTGGGGGGCCCCAGTGGGCAGGCATCCTTCTGGCAGTGAGGCTTTGTGGGGCAAGAGCAGCTTTGCCTGCCTGTGCAAGGAGGCTTTAACCTGCAAGGTGCAAACAATTATGATTTTTCTTCAGAAATATTTTAAAGTCACAACCTTTAAAGATGTTGAAACCTGTGCAGGTCATTGCGGGAGCTGTACAACTGGGACCTCGCCCACTGTTTTTGTTTGAATCAGCACGGGTACCTTTGGAAAGAGCTGTGCTTTATCATTCACCAGAACCAGTTCCTTTATCCCCTGGTGTTGCCATCTGCTGGTCTCAAACATGGTGCAGATTGACATGGAGGAGCCTGGAATAGCTTTTGGCCGGACTAAAACAGGAACTGCAGCTCAGGGCCAGGGCCTGGTCTGTTAGTGTGGCACTCCCCATGGAGGTGGTGACACAGGGCAGGATCTCAACACAGTGCTTGCTCATCAGAGCCTGCCAGGAATGCTTTAAAGGCAAGAGGAGGGAAAAAAAAAGGAAAAAGGGAGGAATCAGAAGCTGACGATGATGTTTATTTACAGCACAACATCAGGACAAGGGACATGAAATTGAAATGCCCTCCTACAGTTCTGGTTTTATTAAATTTTATTATGAAATTAACTGCTGTAAACAGCAGTTGTGTGCTGCCTCATGGTGTGTGGCAGGAGCAGTGGCCCCAGACCCCAGTGCTGGACACCCCAGTGCTGGACACCCAGTGGGGCTCCAGCGAGGTGATGTGAGCTCTTTCCTGCTGTTGCTGGAGCTGCCTGGCCCTGAAGATCATCATGACCATCCCTCTCCTGCAAGTCTCCATGAGCTGCTGTGGGAATTGGGCCTCAATTGAAATCCTCATGAATGTGAAAAAGACGTCTTGGACAGCAGCAGCGATGGGTGTCTCGTGCTGTGTGTGGGGCAGCAGGCAGTCCTTCCCCCAGAGCGGTCACTTTGTGCGGGGCCTTTGCTCAGCCTGGGATCAGAGGTGAGGAGGAACACTGCTCCCCAAGCATCTCGGGGGCTCCCCACTGCCTGCCTGCAGCCCCTTGGGTGCCCAAAGGGCTCCGGGAGCCCAGCAGAGCTGTGGGGCGAAGTGGGGCCGTTGCCCTCCCAGCACTGGGGCAGGTAGAGGCAGCAGCCTCTGGGGCCTTGTTTCTGTGAAGTTTCCAGAATTGGTGGTATTTAGACCCTTGTGACTCTGGTGCCTGGCTGTGAAAGGAGCCTGCTGAATGCATGCCTTGTTTTCTGCTTTCTGCCTTTAATGCATTTTAGCAGCAGGCTGGTGACGGGCCTGACACGCCGGCTCCGCGCACGCTCCCGCGCTCGGGGAGTGCAGCATTAATAACACACTTCCATGCATCATGCCATTTTTAAGCATGATCGTTATGATAAAGGGCATATACTTAATTACAGGCCTGCTTAATTACAGCTCTGTTGAAGCTCGTTTGTTTAGGAGAGTGCTAATTGCGCTGCTGAGCCTTTGGCTCACCCTGCTTTCATCTGCTGCTTCGCTCCCTAGTCCTGAGCGCGGGGCTGAGGGCTGGGGGAGGCTCTGGGGGCTGCAGGGATGCTCTCGCTCGGCGTGGCTCAGCCTTTAGATTACTTTACAAAAGCTGGCGTGTGGCTGATCAAAGCGGGTTTCTGTCGGATAACAAATGCAGATGGTCTTCTAGGTTTAAAACTTCCTGGATTTGGTGATGCTGCTTTTCATCTGTTTCCTTTTGTTTCTCTTCATGCTGTGGCTGCCACACAGCACCTTTGATAACAAAATACTCCATTGGAGAGGGCTTTTAAATCAAAAATAGACAAAGCAAATGTAAAAAGCTAAGTATTCTTAAATGGTCCTTGTTAAATCGCTAATCTGGTAACTAAGTGGTGCTGGTAGGAGTTACAAACGGCAAGCAGAGAAATGCTGGGTTCGTGGGCACAGATCCTTTCTGAAAGGAAACCCTATTTGAGGATCACAGTGGGGCATTTCATGGCTTAAATTTGTGTTAATTTGAACTTTCTATTTGTTTCAGAGCTGAAATTTAAAGACTTCAGTGTTAGAGGTGTAAGTGTAATAAAGGGGGTGTATCTGCCTTAGAAATATGCCCTTTTCAGTCTTGTGTGCAAATTGCTGAGTTACATGTTTTAAAAATAACTGTCTCCCTTGTGCTGCCACATCTCTTGGCAGGCTCCCTATGATGTCTCCAAGGTGGTGATAGCAAGACACACTGAACATCATTGCACTAAGATGAATATACAAGACAATAAAAAGGCAAACAGTGCTCTGAGTACCGTTAAGGTTGTGCTGCAGAGAGAGCTGAAGGCAGTGACACGAGACTGTGCCATGTGCCGTCATGTCCTCATGTCTGTCCTCGTATTCCATTGGTTTCTGTCCTCCAGACGTGGTTTGCAAGTGTTTGAGCTCCTTTGCTCGCTGTTGAGTTTGCACTGGCAGCAGCCAGGCCAGGGAGGGCACTTGGCCCCAGGTGTTTGTCGTCATCCTGTCCAAGTGGTAGCACTTACTGCCTAGTACACGGGTGGTGGTTCTGACTGCTTTGGGGTACAAGTCCCCTGAACCAGCTGTTCCTGTTCTCTTGCTCAGACACCACCCAGTGTGCTCAGCTGGTTCGGTGAGGAGGTGGTAAATAGATGTGTGTTCTCCTTCCAGTTTCAAATACTGTCCTGCTTTGGCAGCTGAACAAAATTGGAAAATGCAAAATTGACACCATGAAATTGTATATGGATAGAGCAGGGAGGATTCATTGGATTCCTGGTTTGGTAGGGACTGACCCAGCTATGTCTTAAATGGAAAGAAACCACTGGCAGGTTAGAGGGAAGGAAAGGCTGGCAGTAACATGTAGGAGCAATCAGTCATGTGTCAGTGCTGTGAATACTTGATCTGTCACTGGGAATGTTAGAAGTTGCATGTCAGAAATCAGCTGGAAATGTGACGTGATGTCTTGTCCCTTTCAGCAATGGATGGAGTGCCTTTTATGATTTCGGAGAAGTTTGCCTGTGCTCCTGAAGGGGTGAGTTGCCCTCATTGTTTCATGGAAAGCGATCACAAAACATCAACAATATTACCTGCTTCTGGAAGCTTTTCTGTTGTGGGGTCAAATATATAACTAGTGCTTGAGATGGGCCGAGGTTGCACATCACAATAGTTGCCCATTGGGTGGGAAGGGCTTTTGCCAGATCACTTCTAAAACTGAATTGCCCTGGGATTGGAAGATTTATTGCCATCAGAAATAGGAATGGCAATGGGACTCCCTGGTGCTGGAAGCATTTCTAATTTCTTAGCATAGATTGTAAAGAAAGCTGCAGATGTGGAGTTCTGGATTTGACCTGCCATGGGGATGGCATAGTGCCATCAGCTTTACTACTTTCCGTTGGCACCCCAGAAGTTCAGGGCAGTGGTATTGGCAGGGTGCACCCCAGTGCTGGCACCTGTTGGAGGCTCCTGCCTGGCTGCGGGGCGAGCTGGAGAGGGCACCGAGTGCTGCCTGCTTGGCACCAGGCACTGCGGGGCCACGCCGGCAGAGCATGGCAGAGCAGGAACCCTGGTATGGGTTCAGAATGACATCTGAGTGTCACTGGACCAGTACTTGTTAAAGTTTATGATCCAGAGCTCAAAGATCAGCATCCCACTACCAGTTCCTGAATCCATCCGATGCTAAACCAGTATCTCTTTAAAAATCAGTTTGCAAGAAGCTGTTAAACCATCAGCTGTGTCTGATTTTTCAGTAGCACTCTGGCTTTGTGCTTTCTTCTTCCTGCTGACAGGGGGTTTTGCACAACCCTTGCTTTCTGAAAGGGTTGTTTATGGGCCGTTATTCCCAGAAAGATGGAGTCCCTGCTGTGAGGACAAATGCAGAGAGATTAGGTCGTGCTAATCCTCCCAGCGGATCCTTTAGACACCATTGCCACCATATGGTCAGTTTGGTCGAGGCTTCCCACAGCCAGTGCCTCTCACACCTCGCTGCTGCTGCCACAGAAGTCCATGGGGTGTTACAGACTGTGTCCTGCAGCGGGAGATGGTGGCAGATCTATCTCTGAGGCGGAGATGAGTGTCGGCTGTTCCGCTGAGGGAGAAAGGCATTGGAGCTGTTGGCCCCAACCCGCCGTCTGCTGCTTCGCTCTCCTGGTGCAGTGAGGAACAGGGCCATCCCTGTTTACAGATGGTGTCTCTAAGTCTCTGGTGATAGAGTGTTTGCTGACTTTAAACAAAACAAACCCAAAACAACAACCACCACCCCCCACCTAAATTTGATATTGTTTCTTTGTTGCCAGATGCAGCCAGTTGATCTCTTGGGCATCACAATCAAAACCCTGGCAGAAATTGAAAAGGAGGTAAGTAGTGCCATCCAGCACTGAGCAAGTCACAAGAGCTTTGTTTACTTAGTTGTAAGATACCTTCCCTTATGGAAAAGGCTTCTCTTGTCTTTCCCAAATCACTGAGGGGGGATAAAGTCAAGCAGTAAGCTCAGGATCAGGGATGTCCTCTGTGATCTGTGCTGAGTGAAGACGCTTTAGGTGGTGCATCTAATGGCAAAGTTTGGGGCCCTCTGTTTAATTCCAGATGTCTGTCTTGGTTAACCTTTCTCGTGAATTAACAACACATACTGCAGGCAGGAAGGTGCCTCTTGCATGTCAGGAAGGCAAATGGACTTGACTCAGCATTATCAGTGAACACCTTCATCAGTTTTCAGTTTGGTGATGCTGTTAAGTTGTTGTCAGGGGAACTGGGCTGCGTTTCAGTGGGTGTGAGTGTTTGAGGAGCTCCGGGAGGAGGCAGCCACCAAACCTAGGGTGGTCCCAAGGGACCATTCTGTCACATGGTGCTGAGGAGCTGCCTGCTCTGCAAAGGTGGCCTCGCAGACCAGGAAGAAATTTGTCTCAGCAGCACATACTTCTTCAGGCACCGTTGGTCACAAAGACCTTCTCCTGTGCCAGCCAGCTGGGTTCAAGGCAGAGAGTAACAAGATGACATCACAAAACTGCCAGACTGTTCAAAGTTTCTCCACTTTTTGATTCCAGTTGTGACTCCAGTTGCCTAAATCGATCCTCTTCTGCCTGGAAGTTTTGTCTGAGTACAAGAAGGTGATCGGCTGCCAGGGCTTTTGCAGGCACGCAGTGGGCCTGCAGTGGTGGCTCTGGAGATGCTGCCTGACAGGGGCAGTGGCTGACAGAAGCACCCGTTGCCTCAGGTGCTGCGGTCCTGCCACATGGCACACGTGCTGTGCCTCTGCTCAGGACTGCCTGTGTCTGTCAGGAGGAGCCCTGGGAGCCCGGCGTGCTCAGGGCTGGCAGCCCCTCTGTGTGCCTGCCTCCTTCCTCGCTCTTGCTGGGAGCTGGCCAGGGAGCAGATGGTCTTTTGGCCAGAGGGGAATCCAAGTGGTGCTGGATTTGCTTCTGCAGCATCTCTGTGTGTTACCTGGTGTGGAAGAGGTCTGGCAGCTTGGGGGCTGCCTGGAGGGCTGGGCTGGGCTGTGCAGCCCTGCCTGTACCCTCACAGGCCTGTGGAGTGCAGCATTGGAATCATTTGTGTGGGCCAGGGAAGAGAGGCTGATACCTGCTGGCTCTGCCACAGCTCCTGCTCCATCATAGGCTGTGTGCATTCCAGAGTAATGAAAAGTATGTTTATGCAGCCCATATTCCTTGATGAAGCATCTTGTCTGCACATAGAGAGCTACACATATAAATATTGTGAATTTCAGCATGGCTTTATTTCCCTAGCAAGCAATAGCACCATTACAGCAAATCTTCTGGATTTCCAAAGCAGCCAGAACATTCTCCCTGGAGCAAGATGCCTTGCAAAAAATATTCCCAAAGAATTCCAAGAGTTATTGTTCTCTGTTGCCACATTTGCAGATGTACGCACCCATCCTCCAAGCTGCAGGCAGCTGAGTGACAGGACTCCACCCTGTCAGGAAAATGATGGAAATGGGCGCAGATCCTGGACTGCACCCAGGCTGCTCTCATTGCTCCAGGATGGCACAGCCATGCCCAGGGCATTGGGTGGAGATCTGAAGTATGAAGAGGTGGTGAAGCACAGGTGTGAGCGGTGCGTGCTGTTGCCCTGGCAGCGCTGCCGCCCGCTCTCCCTGCGGGGCTGTGGGGCTTTGTCCTCACTGTTCCTGCCTGTCCTGGCTAGGGGAGCATCGCCAAGCAGGCACTTGGGCAGGTGCAGGCGACAGCAAAGGTGTTGGCACTGTCACTGCAGCTCTGCGGTGCCCGTGGCTGTGGCAGAGAGGGCAGTGGTCCGGCCACTCATGGGGCACATCTCATCTTCCTTTGAGCTTGGTGTGGAGTAAAAAGTCTAGAGAGAGTCTAATTAGTAAAGCAAGCATCCAATACTCATCATTCCTTTTAAACTGACAGGGAAAGCAGTTCGTTTAACCACTGAATTGCTACAAGTTATCATGGGCTGCTCTTCACAAATATATTTAATGAAGAAGTTGTAAATCTAGAAGAGCTTAAAATTTTAATTTTCCACAGCAATATTTTTTCTTGTTCGCATGTTTGTAGTCAATTCTCCAGAGTGCAGTCACATGAAATGTTCTTTAAATGAACATATTTGCTAACTGGCATGATTTCAGTTTTTAAAACATCGGTTCCAGCAATTAGGAGTTTCCTCAGTTCCCCAGTGACTGGAGAGATTCGTCTTGATTATAATTGCTCTTAGCCACGCATATCTAATTTGTGTCTTTTTAAGTGTTAATTAGTAAACAGTTTGAGCTGACATCTTTATGCGTTTGGGTGTTGAAAAATGACGCCTATTGCGAGCGGCGCGGGGCGGCGTCGCGACAGGGAGGTGCTGCCGGAGGGTGACGGGCACAGCCCCGGCACAGCCCCCGAGCCCCGGCACAGCCCCCGAGCCCCGGCACAGCCCCCGCACAGCCCCCGAGCCCCGGCACAGCCCCGGCACAGCCCCCGAGCCCCGGCACAGCCCCGGCACAGCCCCCGAGCCCCGGCACAGCCCCGGCACAGCCCCCGAGCCCCGGC
>NW_016690208.1:7006165-7050156 GCF_001604755.1 Lepidothrix coronata
GCACAGCCCCGGCACAGCCCTGGCACAGCCCCAACACTACTGACATGGACCTGGCACAGCCCCAGCACAATTGGCACAGTCCCAACACAGGCCTGACACAACCCCACCTTCTACTCAGATGGTATAGACCTGGCACAGCCTTGCACAATGAGAACAATCCCAACACGGCCCTGACACAACTGGCACAGCCCCAGCACAGCCACAGCCCAACCCTGGCACAACTGGCACAGACCTGGCACAGCCTCAGCATAACCCTGGCACAACTGGCACAGCTCCAGCACAGGTGGCACAGCCCCAGGCCAGCTGCCAGCACAGTTGCTGGTTCCCAGGGTCACCTTGCTGGCAATGTGTCTTGTGCCCTTGGCCAGCTGGCAAGGAGTGGTCCAAGGCCACAGGGAGATGTGTTTGTGACGTTCCAGGGGCCACAAATGGGACACTGGGAGATGTGTGGGGGGCAGTCCCCATGTGAGGCCATTGCAGTGGGTGTGCTGTGGTCCCAGGCAGCTCCTGCCCCGACAGCCCCCTTGCACGGTGCTGCTTCGACTACCCACCCACCGTGGGTGGGCCACCGCCACCTCGGCCTCTCCTGGGGTGCCCTGGCAGGGGCCAGGGTGGCCCAGGGCCTGCGGGATGCAGCCACAGTGTGCCACGAGATGGCACTGCTACAGTGCATGCCAGGCGCTGCAGCTCCTGGGCTCCGTGGCTGTGCGGGGCTGTCCCTCAGTTGCAGGGGTGTCCCTCGGCTGCAGTGACATTGCGGGGGTGCAGGGATGTGTATATAGAAATTTTACCCACCTCGTCAAACCAAAAATGTTAATTCTGATGGTACTGGCTTGTGTATAAAACCTGCCAAGGGGAATCTTTCTGAGTAGCTGCTTTATGTGCAGGATGAGTATGGTCATGTTTGTGTTAATGCTGGGTTTTGAGGGAGGGGGTAAATCCTACCTGGGGTGGTCACTGCTGTGGGGTCAGGTGATGCCAGCAGGCTCACCGAATATGGGCCCTGCCTGGGCCAGCTGCTGCCAGGCCCAATTTTTACCACATTCTTCTGCTCCTTGTGTCGTCCCACCCCAGGCATGAGCAGTGTGGCTGCGTGGTCACATGCCCTGGCCTGGGCTGCATGGGTCGGTGCCCCAAGGTTCCCTCTCTCTGCTTTGCCCTGCAGTACGACTACAGCTTCCGGACGGAGCAGAGCGCGGCGGCCCGGCTGCCACCCAGCCCCACCCGCTGCCCACCGGTCCCGCCATCCTGAGGGGCCATCGGCCGGAGCAGGCGTGTGCGTGCATACTACTGAGCGGGACACAGGACACAGTGCTGGGACCGTCCTGGCACACCTCCGTGCACCCGGCCACCACCGCCACCCTGCGCTGCACCACCCCCTGCACACGCCGCTCCACGCGTTGGGACCCCCTTCGGCAGCTGCACCCCCACACTGCTGCAGACCCCTCTCCATGTGAGTACAGGACTGGGAGCCTTGGTCATCCCCACTTTGTAATCCTGCTGCAGGACAGTCACAGAATCCAAAGCTGTAGCAAACCCCTGCAAACACAGCTGGGAGCTCGCAGACCATCGAGAACTCTCAGCCCTAAAAGGAACAGTGAAAGGCACGGCTGGGTAACGCTGCCCGAGCTGCTGTGGAGCTGGTCAGCTCTCTATGCCTTGCAGCAGGAGGTCCCTGCGGTGCTCGGTCCAGTAGCAGCACTGAGCTGCAGCAGATGCCCCATCCCTCTGCCAAGGTCTGGGCACAGCAGTTCTGCCACAGCCAGGATCAGCGCCCCCCATACACCCACTGTAGTCACTGGATTTGCTGTAGCTGGGGGAGCTGAGGCCACTGGCTCATACCTGTCTTGGACTCTCCCTGGGCACTGGCAGGGCAGGGCAGGGCGGGCAGAGCGCCAAGGTGAAGCACCTCCGCTTTGCGCAGGGTGTCCATGTGTCCATCCGGATCTAGACCAACAAACTCCTGTGTTTCTTTCCGTCTGGATGCTGGCAGCACCACGCTGGCAGACCCTGGCAGCACCCTGCTGACCCGGCCAAGCTGCCTGTGGAGCCAGGACCCTGCTGACAACTAGGATGCTATCACCTGCCCGTCACTCAAGACAGTTCTCTAATGTGCCCCGCTAGCTGCTAAAATAAAAGAGATGTGCCTGTTCCCTGGGCACTCCCAGGGAAGCACTGAACTCTGACGTGGTGCAGGATGAGAGTGGGATGCATTAAACCCTGACCTGAGCCCCCTGTGATCGCTGACCTGGGCTCACTCACGAGCCAAACGCATGTCTTGGAGAAGTCTGTTGCTGTAATAAGTTATTTACAAGTGCCCATGTGACTCCATGCTGCTCTTTCAAGTCTCTGCTGTAAAACAAAGCTACATCATGGCAGCAAAATGGCAATTTTTGAGTAAGTGTTAAAACATACAATTTTTTATATTGTAAAATAGTGATTTCCTGACCCCACTGAAATGCAATTGCCATGGTAACAGTAACAGTGTTGTCTCTCAGCCTGGGTCATATGTGTGCCCCGACCCGCTTTGCACTGCCTTGGATTGATCTGGCATTTGCTAGTTGCACAGAATGGTGACTGTCTGTGCAGGTTTTGTACTGTCAGCTTCTATTTTTTATTTGTACATATGTAAAATATTTCTTGTCCAAAGATTCATTTCTGGTTTTAAGGCACCGCACCGTACTGCTGGGATAATGAGCACAAAATACTGTAACATTCAAGACAAACTGAGTCCAGATCTTTGCTTCAGCTGCTTCCAATCAGGTAAATAATTTTCTGGAGCTGCCTCTGTAGAGCAGCCATGTGGTTGGAGAGCAGAGGCCAGTTTGGTTGCAGGTGTGTTAGTTTTGGGCAAAAGAGTTAAGGCTGTGCCATTTGCACCAGCTCTGGAGCCTTGTGTGACCCCCTGGAAGTGCTCGTTTACTTGGAGGTTGCAGCAACATTTTTAGTTGTTATTTATCCTGCTGGAAAGAAAAGCCAGACCTCACTGCCAGGCTTCACAAAGGCCAGATTGATGATGCCGACATCGACAAATGAACATACCATGGCAGCCTGGTCATTCGGCTCAGGTTCACTTGAAGTTCAAATCCACTCCACGCTGTAGTGCTGTACCCATCTCATCCATCTCTTGTCTGTCTGTTTTTCTGCTTGTAATTTGTTCTGTAGTTTTCTGTGACATCCATTTATAGCTTCTCCTGTGGCTCAGTGGTCACGGCAGGTAGGCAGGACCTGTCTGCAGCCGTGCATTCCTCATAGCTTTGGGATGAGAGCTGACCTTCCTGTTCCCAGTGGAGGAGTGAGGGCTGCGGGCGGCACAGAGCAGCCAGCACAGTCTGCAGAGCTCCAGGGGCAGTGCCTGCCACTGGGAGATGGAGAGACTGCTGCCAGGAGCCCTTCCTCAAGCTGCCTCTTCCCGTGTGAGGGCAGGGCTGCCTGCACAGCGCCTGGGGGGCTCAGGGAGGAGTGGGTTCTGAGAGCGCCGAGCCCTGCACTTGGTGCCACGCTCCCTGGGTATGCCTGGGAAAATGGGTGCAGAGCTTTGAGTCCCTTCTGTGAGATTTAGCTTAGAGATAAAATTGGTGCTTTAATGTTTTAACCGTTAGGTTTGCTCAGCTGCCTTGGAGATAGTGAGCTCAGCCTGCTTTGCAGTGACCTACAGGAGACATTGGGTGCTTGAAACACTGGCAGGACATGTGGCTGGGACAGGGATCTACATCTTCAGGATATATTTGTAGTTACTTCTTCTCTGACACTGGGCCAGCAAAGCTGCTTAGGGGTGCACCTGTGAAGAACCTTGAGAGGTGAGTTTGCTCTCCACAGTGCGATCCTGCACCATGGCACTGCAGGGACACCCTGTTCCAAATGCACGACAGGGCAGGTGCATTTTCCTCTGGGCAAATGCAATCAAGGTGTTTGGAGCAAGAAGCTGCAGCTGCTGAGAGCCAGCTGAGCTCTCAGCCCTGCTAACTACAGGCTGGAAAACTGGGCGATTCCAAAAGGGAGAGGGCTCAGAGCCAGTGCTTGAAAGCACAGCAAGACACACAGTGCAGGGTGGTTGACTGTGTCAGCTTCTCAATCCACTGCTCAGAGGAAGCTTTTTTTCATTGCACCGCTGAGTTCCCAAGATCCAGAGTGTCAGGTCAGCATTTCCATGGGCAGGTTTTATTGGCTATTCCATAACTTTTGTACTCCCAGCAGCTCCTTGCAAGGCTGGTCCTTGCATCCTCGCAGTGAGTCCTCCATGCTGGCAGGTACCATGGCCACTATGAGCATCTCTCTGCATCTTCCTCCCTGTCCGAAATGCGACTGTGGAAGTATTGGCCCAGGCAATAAATGTTCAGGGAGCCTGATGCGGATGTTGTCTGGCTGTGGAGAAGTCTTCTGGAGCACAAGTGAGGGGATGAGTCAGTGGAAAGCAACAGAAGTGGATTTGCAGAGCTTTACCAGATGTGCTTGGCTACCTTGCCTGAATTTGTAGAACAAAACTGCTCTCTAGGTAGTTCAATCTTGTGGCTGATGGAGAAGTTAGTTTGCCAAATTATCATATATCTGCAACAGAGACAGAAAAGCAGCAATAAGGGGTTTGCTTACTGTAAAATACACCTTCTGATGTGAATTCATAGTGACATGCTGCCTCCTGGATTCCCCACAGCAAGAAGCTGGTCACTCGTGCCCACACAGGCCGGGCTGTGCTGTCTGCTGTGTTAACCATAGAAAGGCAAGAAATTAGAACAGAAAGTGACGTAGAGTGTGAACTTTGTGATAAAATTCAAGTGTGAACAGTTGTAGTGGGTGTCTCCCCTGTGGGAGCACCTCGTAGCCGTAGTTCCGTAGGAGTGAACTTTGTCAGACTTTTCCTGTGGCTGTCCCTGCGTGTGCCTGCAGTGTTTGTCAGAGGATCCCTGGGAGCCTCCTGTGCAGTGAGAAGTTGCTGGTAGTCTGTAGCCTTGGGCTTGTTTGATTTCACACCCACCACTGCTCCCTCAGTGTTCTGAGCTCTCCAGACTGAACGTGCACACTGCTGAGCCTGGAGAATTCCCTGCATGGGCAGGCACGTGCCAGGCAGATGCTAGTGGCAAGGGCATGCATCTGCTGACCTTGGAATCTCCTCTTCCGTGGGGCCCTGAGATCTCCTGGGGGGAGGGAAATCAGGATGTGGTGCCTGCAGAGCTGGCTGGTCCCATGTTGGCCCTCACCTCCCTGCTGCCCCCAGGGTGACATAGGGTCTGTCTCCCCAGATGTGCCCGTGGCCTCTCCCACGACAGCCCCAGGAGCCCAGAGAGGTGTTCCCACTCCTCCTGAAGGGCAGGCACGTCTTGCTGCATGCAGATAATTACCTCAGCCTTGGAGCCTTGACTAACAGCCGGGAATCCCTCCCAGCAGTGGGAATCCCGGCAGGGGCAGCCCAGCGGTGCTGGTGTCAGTCATCCCGAGCCAGATCCCCCTGGCTGTGGTGCAGGGAGGAGGGGAGGCTGCTCCCCTGCTCACAAACAAGCTCAGTGAGGTGCTGCTCAGTTCATTCACCATAGGGAAACCAAACACTTTGGATATTCTGGTCATTTGTTACAAAATTGTTTCCTAACAGCAACAGATTTAAATGTCATCATGCAAATGGCAGAGAAGAACCTTTTATGCAGTTGCAAAGTGGTTTTCTAAGATGGTTGGGTTATTGAAAGTGATTTTACTGTGCATTAATCTTATGAATGTTACTATGTTTTATATTTATTTTAGATGACCCTCCTGTATTTTACAAAGGGAAGTTTCATTCTGTGATAACTCTGTCTGTATTCTTAATATAATTTGTTAAATGAAACTTGTTTTAATCAGTTTATTCTCTGTGCTTTGTGTTTTCATTTTCTGACTGAAATAGCTACCTGGATTGGAATGGTGAATTGCAGGGGTGGCAGCACGATCCCCTGTAGGGAACATGCTCTTGTTTTGAGTTTTTTGTTCTTGGAAATTGAGTATAAAAACCCTTGGAAAATCTGTCTAAAATGTCTTGCTCCAAAGGTATGCTGTGAAGTCAAAAATAGAAGTCAACCCAGCTCAATTTAAGTGTTTTATGGGGCAGGACAGGGCAAAACCTGGCAAAACCAGTCCTTGGCACAGGGATGGGGCCCGTGGCAGTGAGGGCAGTGCTCGGCTTGGGGCAGTGCCCGTCCCATCAGCTCTGCCCACGGCCACCTGGTCTGGGCTGCGGTGGCCACGCTGGCATCACTGTGGGCAGGTGGGCACCCCCACGGGGGAATTGGCTGCTCAGCCAGGGAGAGGCCAATACCACACCACTACACTGAAAATTCTTATTCTTTATGCTAAATTATTCTTCTGAACTTGACCCCGGATGGTGGTGCACAGTCTGACCTCTGGCATCTTCTCACCCCAGCCAATATTTCTGTCTCACTTATTTTGAGTGGTCTTTGAATTAAGGGAGATTAATACCCGAGTTCCCGACATTCTCTTCAGGCACATGTTTTTATAACCTTTTGAAAGCAGTACCACTTGTTCCACCAAAAACTGCAGCAGCGTCCTGGAGCTGCCGTGGGAGCCGTCACTGGCACCTGATTGAATGTTCTGCCTGGGGAGGAGGTGGTGTGGGGAGGACATAAACCAGAGTGGGCCCATCCCACGCCAGCCTGTGGCTTCCTGGGGTGGCAGGTGGGCACAGAGCTGCCCGGAGCCATCCCTGTGCTGGTGGGGCCTGCGAGCATCTCCGTCCATCTGCCTGCTCAGCTGCTGCCCCTGGACATGGGCTCAGTCCTGGGCACGGGACACTGGTGGGGCTGCAGACCCAGTGCCTGGGAATGCTGCTGAGCTTCCAGGCCCACTGGCCAGGAGGACCCTCATCCTCCAACATGGGGTGGGACAGGAGCTGGCTCACATCATCCATCATTCACAGAATTTGGTTTCTAAGGAAAATTTCTAATTTCTTCTGCTCTGCTTAGTGTTTTCAGCCATGGGAGTGGCCATTCCTTTCCAGTGAGGTGTCTCCTGGCCATTCCTGCCCCCAAGGAAATCCTCCCAGTGCCCAAGGGGAGCAGCCCGTGTGGGACTGGAGCTGGCTGGTGTGGTCCCTGCAGCATCAGAGGGTTGTGTCAGGCTTTGTGTGCCGGTGGCTTTGGTGGTGTTTGTTTTCTTTTCTTCTCTCCCTCCTACAGCTTTAAAAATTAACTTGCCTGGGGAGTTTCTTAAAATCCTTTCCTTTCTCTGGAATGATGGATAAACCATGTAACTGATTGTCATGGCCCTAGAGAGGATAAACATCTTCTGCAGTTTAAAATAAAACCTCCTCACTCCTTGGTTAATAAGTGTTGAAAGAAGCACAAACAGAGCTAACATGGGATTTCCATGACTAACAAGATGACCACATCAGTGAATGTTGTTTGGGGTTAAAAATGACTCAGCTTTTGCTTCCCCTGGGTAAGATGTTTTATCCCAGCGCAGGAAAAGCTGCCAACAGCACTTTGAAGCTCTGGCAAACCCGACGGAGCCGGGATTGGGGACTGGGAAGTGTTTGAATGCCTGGTTAAAAAAACCCTCCTAAACTCAGCTCCATGTGTGTGGATTTCTGGAAGATAAAGGAGCCCACAGCTTCATCCAGCCTGTGCTGACTCTTTTCTTTTCAAAAGCCTTGTCAGATGTTTTCACTTTTCTTCTTGCTTTGTTGAAAGATGTAAAAATTTAAGACAACCACAAAGTAAACATTTCAAAACTTTCTATTCTGAAAATTAATGACATTTTCAAAATCCCTCGAATTCCATTTCAGCACTATCAGAAATGAAGATGTTTGGGGTTTTTTTGATTGGCAAATTTTCCAGGCAGGTTTTTGTTTGTTGATAACTTTTATTTTTCAAGGAAAATAGATTTATTATTCAGTAGAAACACTAGATAAGTAGATGTCTTGTCAAAATCAAGCAGGTTTTCTTTATTAGAGTGAAATAGTAATGAACTCATCTGCTTCCAATATTTATAAAGAGTAGAGAAGGCCATTAATTCTGCTGCTTGTGAATAAAACCATCTGTGATTTCTTTCCATTTGATGTGTTTTGGTTTTAATATACATTTTTCACAAATAAGTGCAGGGAATTTTTGTGAAAATGTCACATTCAGAATCTCATAAAGAAGGAACGCAAGGAGGGGGAAACGAAATGTTTTGTTAGCTAAGTAATTTCTCACCTTGCACAGAGAGTAAAATTCCTGCCAACTTTAACACATTAGGCGACAGAATTACATGTTCAGCTCTAATGCGATCCATGACATGGAACAAGGCAAACAGAGGATGTTTGGAAGTTTGTTTTCCTTTGGGAATCACACAGCACATTTAACCTAATCTGTCCTGACACTTGAATTATAACATTATGAGCTTCTTCAGGGAAGCAAAATGGTAGATGCCTCTTTTTAAAGCAAAGCAGAAGTTAATAAAACAGGCGACATGTCAAGGAGAGAAAGCCCGAATGAACCATCGTGTGATTCTCGGAGGAAATGGGCTCTGGGCTGGGGTTTTTCCACCAGAAGTGCTGGAAGTCTCGTGACACACTTCTGCTGAGGGTGAAATTCGACCTCCAGGATTTTACTCGATTAAACCGAAAGCTGCGAGAATGCCCCAAGTGGGACCACTTTGTAGTTGGACTTGTGAGTGTGGGATCTTAAATTAAACTGAGTATTCATCCAGCTGCTCTGCCAGGAATTGTTTCACAGTCTTCCCACCAACTCGTGCGGTGGAGGCTGTGCTGTGCTGCACCTTTCCCAAATGGTACCTGTGCAGGTGAAGGAGTTGCTCCCAGCCCATACAGCCCAGCCCACCCTCCAGGGCAGCCTCTTTGAGGGGCTGGAATGGGAACAGGACTGTAAATGTGATCTGCTCACTGTCACTGAGAAAGTCTGGCTCCAGTTACAGGTTTTAAGGCTCGAATTTAGTTTCCATTGTCCAGCAGGATGGAAGCAGATCCTCGGAGGTTCCTGCAAGTGAAGAAACCTGAAATCAAATAGCAGATGTCCTCACCCAAAGTCCAGAGCTCTGGGTGCTACAGAGCAGGGCAGGCACTCTCCTGGGGAGGGAAAACTGATGCCAGTTATCTCTGAAAAAATGAGTAAACTGATTCTCAGCTACCTGTTGGCAGAGGTAGGAGGGGGCTGCGCTCTTCTCTTGGGAGCATTCATATCTGTGCCAAGCAGGTGAGCCTGCTCACTGGTTTGCTTATAGTTTATAGTTTTATAATTTAATCTGGTGTGGAACTAGAAAGATAGTAATTGTCCCAAACATTTTTTTCATCAAATTGAACAGCACTGTCATCTATCTGGGCAAAGAAACAAAATTTGATTTTCAACTTCAAAAAGTTTACAGGCAGTTTCCAAGCACAGGGCTGTGCCTTGGCTTGGGCTGGGTTTGGGTGGGTTTGTGCAGGCTCCACATTGCTGGCCTGGGCCATGGCTGAGCCCTGGGGAGGGATGCACTTCCCTGGCAATGGACCCACAGCCCTCCATGGGCCCCTCCCCTCAGACAGAAGCACCAAAATGCTGGGTTTAAATGGTAATGAAGAAAATTCACACTGGATATTAAGGAAACTACCTGAAGGGGAAGCATGTGAGGCCCAGGAGGGCGGTGTCCATCAGTCTTTGCCAAATACATGTTGGGAGCAGGGGAGATGAGGCTGAACCTCAGCAGTGCCCAACAGCACGTCCCTCCTCCTGCAGCTCTGCCTTTCCTCAGGGAGCACACCAGTGGCTGTTCCTACACTCATGGCAAAGGGTTGGGATTTGGGTTGTCTGGGTTTGCTGGGAGCTGGGGGAAGGCGCCTCCCAAGTCACTGAAGTGTCAAGAGAACGGAGCCTGAGAAGCTGATGTGCCAAAAGGTCATCTCAGGTTAATTCCCTGCCAGGGGAACACTCCAACCAGGAGTGTCTGAACACGGTCCTTATTCAAAACCAGGCAAGAAGCCCATGGTAGCTGTTCCTGGGGTGTCCTGCAGGAGCACAGTGGGAGTTCATTGTGATGCCTCAGGTGAAAAGCAGAGGGTGTGAGGTGAGCAGAGGCAAGTGGAGGGGAAGGGTAAGAGTGACTGGGCTGGCCCCTTGCCAGGGATGGTCGTGGTGGTCATTGTTCTATAGTGACAAATATATTCCCACTGGTTGGGAAAAAGCTGTTGTGTCCATGGGCTGGTCCAAGGGCCAGCAAAACCCAAGGAGTACGAACTTGGGGATATATGAGGATCCGTTTCACGAGTTTGGAGGCCACAGAGATGGCTTCCTGCAACTTACTGTGCCCTGAATTACACAAAGACTTTCTGTCCATTCCACCTACACGTAGGCCTGTTCCCACAGTCCCCAGCAGTGACCTGTCACGGGTGGCAGAAGCCAGTTGATGTACTCAAAGCCCTTAATGCAAACTTTTCCCCTGTTCTTTTTCTAATTCCTTTTTCTGCCCAAATGCCTACATATATGAGGCTTTTAGGAACTTAATTATCCTTGAGACTTCTACCTCTTTGTGAAATCTGGTTTAAATCAGTAAAGAAAAGAGTTCAAAGTTATTGGGCAGGACAGGCAGACAGACAAGCACACAGGGATCACAGGAACCTTGTTTTCATAGGAAACTAGATTAAAAAAATCCCACAGCAGTTACCAGCCCCTTCAGTGGCACCCCCCCTCAGTCCTGCACAGGGTGATGCTTGGGGGGGGCCTGGGGCACAGACAGCCTGGGTTTGTGCTCTTTGCAAAGGGGAGGGGGCTGGGAGCAGATCCTGCCTCCTTTAGCCGGGGTTTGGTGGGCGGTGTCGGGGGCAGCAGCGATTCCGCAGCCTGTCTGCTTTTCCCAGCTGGATGCAGATTCATGACATCCCTGCTCACTTTGGCATGCAAACCTGTACCTAATTTCTTCTGAAATGGGCCCTGAGGAAGTCAGCAGATGTTATTATTAAAGCATTGAGCATCAGCAGCTCCCAAGATATTGTCAGTCCGTTAATGAGCTGATCAAACTGGGGAAGGCAAGGGCTTTCCCAGCTTCTTAATAAGGAAAGTAAGACCTCCAAGGTTAAAAGACTTCTTTTAAACTGCACCAAGTTTATAGGTTGCAAAATGTTCTTTAATCAGTTTATTCTTAGAAGGCCCTAACTGCCCCTGCACGGGAATGGGCATTATCTTAAACAGTCCCACAAGAACACAGCAGCTCTGTCTTGGTGGGGTTTGCTGGCATTTTGCTCCCTAAGTCTCCTTAACCAACCTTTTCTGTGCAGCTTCTGTAATTCTTTTGTGAACGTTTCGTGCATCACTTCCTGCAGTTCTGCCCCGAGACTCCTGATGATTTCTGAATTATTAGTTTTGCTGTTTGAAATTTAAACTGATTTTCCTATCAATATATTTGTATTTGCAGTTTTGCAAACCTTAAATCTCAGCTGTTTCCCAAGGCTCCAGGAGACACCACATGCACAAGTGAGTCAGAAATACCCTGAATTAGACAACTCCCTGCACCTTTCCTTGTCCTCCCTTGCTCTGAGCCTGTCCCTGTGTCTGATACTGTTCTCCTAAAAGCAGTGGCTAATGGGGAACCCACTTTGTTGGTTTTTCTCTTAATCCCATACAATCTTGAAGTCTCTTTGGGGTTTTCCACCTGCAGAGAGGTTTAAAATTCAGACAATAGTGATAATGGTATTAAATTGGTAACAGCTAAAAGTTTAAGAAAAAAAATTTACTATTTCTATAGTTCAGCAGAGGAGCATGAGATGACTTAATGGTGCCTTGCCATCACTATCACCAGAGGCAGGTCCAAGGGCAAGCTGATACAAACCCTTGTCTTGGGGAGCTTCATTGTACCCAGAATGCAAACAGGTAAACAGTTATCAAGCAATGATCACAGAAGGAGAATACAGAGAAGGCCCCTTTAATCCTTTCCATCTGCTCCTTGGTGTAAGTATGAAGGGGCCGTGATGGTGAGTCCCCACACGGTGCCTGTGTCCTGCAGTGCCTCCAGCAGGAGCTGGCCCTGGGCAGTGCTGGGCAGTGCCCGAGGGGGACCCCCAAGTGTTCAGCAACGCTTCCTCCTCACTGGGGGTCACTGCACTCACACCCACGCCGTGATTTATTCCAGCATGGACATATTTATACCATCTGATAAGCAGTGCCTGCTATAAATATGTCCGTGCTCTCGCTTTTGCCATGCACCAGTGAGGAAGGGGCATGTTGTGATAAATTGACCCTGAAATATGGTGCATGTACACGGTTTTAAAGATGGGAAGGGCTGGGTCACTTTGGTGTCTCTCTGTTGTTCAGTTAGGTATTTTTAAAGGCGTCTGCTGAACTGTGGCTTACAGGGAACATTTCCAACATTACCGACATTTTTAATCCTAATGTGTGTCCGTTGGCAAAATGTTATGGACACTAATAAACAAGCAGGCTCTGAACTACATGCCAGCTCAAAGCAGGACTATTCCTCCCCTGCTCTTGCAGCCCTCTGCACCTGCCCTGGTATGACCAGTGAGGGCAGGGCTCTGCCCTGGAAGGGGAGACACCAGGTCAGGGCTTGCCTGGCCAGCTGCTGCTTCCCCCACAGGAGAGCAGCACCCTGGGGACAGCCAAGCCCGAAGTCCACCAGTGCTTTTCCATCCCCTGCTTGAGACCTCCAGGTAACCCACAGCGTTTCTCACCAGGACTTTTCACACATATCTGTGGTCAATAAGTGCCCTTTTACTATCCCAGGTCATTTCTGATGGCTTCCTATGATAATATGGAACAAAGAAATAATAAACCTCAAAAAAGTCAGTAGGAAAGAGCTCCAACGCTCTAGAACTGGGTCTGTTATGGAGGAGGATGAAGGGCACTGACACCCAACGTGCCGGGCAGTCGTACTGAAGCCACTGTGACCACAGGTAAAGCTGACCATGTGCAAAGCTGCACAGGCAGCTCCCAGCTGAGGATAAGAGGAGGGACCTGCTGGGTGGCCCTTTCTCATCATTACCTTCAGGTGTGGGGCCCATCAGCCGTCGTTGGCAAATGGCTGCCTTTGAGCTGCTGCTGCCTCTGTCTTCTCCCAAACCGTGAGTATCAGCTATATTTTTTCATCTTTCAGAGGAAGTTTATAATTAGGCTGGAATTCTTCAGGCAAAGGCAAAGGCCATGCTGGTTTGGGTTAGATTGTTTTGTTAAATCTTGAGGAAAAACTGTTCTTCATTAAAGAATGTGTGTTGGCTTCCGGAGGAATGGCTGAGGCCTTCCCCTTTTTGGTATCCAGAGCCTTGTGCAGTTCTGAACTTGAATTTCTTTTCTATTTAAAGCTTGTCTTTGCTTTTGTTTTCACAAAACTTGAACTGAGCTGGAGAGGTGCCACAGGCTGGGGGAGCAGGAGCCAGGTCAGCCCTGGTTGAAGTGGCCGTGGCTGTGTGAGCCCTAACTGTGCATGGCAGGGGCTGAGCAGCACAGGAGACTCTGTCAAACAAGGGTCAGAAGGAGAGGGTTCATTTCCCAAGGAGTTATGGATGGTTGTTTTCTCTGCACAGGGCAGAGCAAGAATCTTGGTGGCTGAATTGGGTACGGTGAGGTGGGCTCTGCTGCCTCATGTGTGAGGAGTTGGCTGCCCTTTCTCTGGTATGCCATTGTCTGTTTGGCTTGTGCCTCACTTGGGTTTGAGCAGTAATGTTCTGGTGTCCATGGCCAAAGTTACCTCTTTGGATGTGTATTTTAATTTTATTTTTAAAATGTCTTGCAACTTCAGCAGTGTTCCTCCTAAGTTTCATCTGGGTGAAAGAGCCACACCTGGCTCTCCAATAACGAGAGGCCAATGAGCCACATGTGCAGCACAGTCAGCTTTTTGTGGTGTGTGGAATGAGCTGAGGATGCTGGGTCCTCACCCAGCCTGTTACTATTCCATGAAATGCACTGCCACAGGCTGTGATGAGAGCTGGGCCCCCGGAAAATCCTTGGCTCAGGAGTGTCAGAGGCTCATCCAGAGGACGCATTGCTCTGCTCCTGGCCTCTGTCAGGGTCTCGGTCGGGCAGCCCTTGATTTCACTTCTGGTCGTTCCTTTCATGGCTTCCTTTAGCAGGTCACAGATTTTAGGTGGAAAGATTTCCTGCAAACTGCATCATTAAAGAGGCAGAGCAGGAGAGAGAAGTAGGAATGTTATTGCTGTAAATAGAGAAGTGTCCTTCCTGCCTTTGGCTGGATGACAGACCTGGGACTGTGGTGAGGCACTGCCTGGGTTATGTGCCCTCTGTCAGTGCTGTGTGCCCACTGTCAGTGCTGTGTGCCCACTGTCAGTGCTGTGTGCCCACTGTCAGTGCTGTCCCTGTGTCACCACAGCTCCAGAGGCACGAGGAGGGAGCGGGTGCTGCTGCCAGGGTTGGACACTGCTGCTGGGAGAACTGGGGCAGGTCCTGCCCTGCCAGCCCCTGTTTACGTACCCCAAAACGGTGCATGGTGAAGGTCCAGGCATGAATTCACTACCATTTTTTTCACCCAAAATAAATGTGAAAGGGTTAAAGTGGCAGTTCTGCACTCTCCTGGTAAAACCCTGGTGGGTTGCGGGTTTGTTCGTTGGGCCACCAAAACCTTAGAAAACATGAAGGCACTTTGTGTTACCAAAAAGGACACCAGATATCAGCTTCTTACTGTGTTCACAGTACTTTTAGAAGAAAGAATTTTATGATTAAAAAAAAAAAAAGAAGACACACAGTATTTTTTTCTTATCATAACACCAAAAGGAAACTAGTGCAGCTTTGGACAAATTAGAAACAGGCATGAGTATTAGACTTTACATGGATGGTACTCAGGTATTAATCCATTAAAGTAATCAAAAGAGCTTAAATAAGAATCTGAAGGCTGCAATATATATGTCAATGAACAAGCTGTAAAACTTCCTGAAAAGGTGATTTCAAAGCCATATTGCCCAAGCTTGGCAAATTGCATATTTAATTATTTTGTCAGTCCCTCTTTCTACTCTAATCTTTTGGTGAAATACCTTTAGACATATGAAATCAGTTAAGATAATTAGGGTATGATGGAATTAGGTGTTACTTGATTTTTAAAAAAGATACCATCCTCTGCCTTGGTATAAAATGTGTGCAGACCCCAAAAGCTGGACTGTATTGTGATGTTTTCTTTTCTATAAAGATCAAAGGTCTCCAACCCCTTTCAAGATGTTTGCAGAATTTGTTTCCTAATTATCCCACATTTACTTATTTGTGTGTTGGGACATCAGAGTTAACTCTTTGATTGTAAAGATGAGATGGGACCTTCCTCCAGATGATTGCAGCCAGCAGAGCCTTGCATCTCTAAATTGTTTTTTTAGATTACCTGGCTGGTCTAATTCTGAGGTTCTGGTGCAGTTTAGGGCAGATGAGGTGTTGTGTTTGCTCAATTTTAATACTCCAATCCTCTACAGCAAAGATTTGTTTTTCCTCAGTAAGAGTTTACACCTTCATTAATATCCTTTAGAGGTTTACAAAACCCTTGGTAAGCAACAGTAAACTATTTAGGCTTTGATTTGTCTGGGAGTTGGAACTGTTTTCACCAAACCTTTATGATCTTTCCATGAGGTGGTGCATGAGTTTCTTCAGCAGAATTTTCTATAAAAGTTTTGAAATTAGAATTTCTTGGCTCACTTCATTGACTTTATTTTTCCCCCATCTAGAGAGATATAAAAGACTGACAAGGACACCCCAGAAATGTGAAAACAGGCTGTAAGGTTTGCAGTTTCAGTTGTGAAGTTACAAAAATAAAATTGATTAGAATAGCATGAAATCTATAAAATAAAAAGTAAAATGTTTATAGCGGAAGTCTAATATGAAACATTTTTAAACAATGTGTTTTATTTACTTTTTATACATTTCCTTTCTCATATTCTTTTGAACTCTTTTGAATCTTCTCATATGTTTCCTAATTACATTTGCCTCTCTGACTCCCGTCTCTCTTTCCCTCAGCACAGAGGGGCTGAGTATTTGTCTCGGTTTGTGTTCGGTTTTTTGACTATTTTTTTTCCTTTGAAAAGGACACTGCATCAAGGTTTTCTGTGGGAATATTTTCAGTGGCAGCACTGGGGGTGAGAGCTCGCGGGGAGATAACGAGGGGTTGCGATAATGAGCGAAGGAAGCGCCTGCCTGCCCAGAGCTCCGCCTGGGACCCGGCAGCACCTATAAATCCTCTCTTTGAAGATGATCATTCCTACTATTTGAGCCTTTTAAAGTGCAGCTCAGTCAGAGCTGCAGGAGCAGTGTGGTCTGTTCTGCATGACTCCCTTTGCCCTTCTCCCCCACGGAGCTGGGCTGGGGCTGCAGCATCGCTTTGCTCCGGGACTGCCATGACCAGCTCTGGTGCCAAGTGGCTTCGTAGGAAACCTTGGGGGTGAAAAGGAGGTGGGTTTGACCAGCAGGAATGGGTATCTTTCCCAGCAGAAATCACAGAAATTGCTGGTGGTGGCAGGTCCTCATTTCCACCCACATAAACTTGCACCTTGGCCAGCATTTTCCAGGATTTTCCCGTGGTGTGGTGCTCCCTCATCTGTGTCACGTTCCCAGAGAGCCGCTCTCGGTATCCGCCGCCCTCCTCTCGCTGGGGCTCCACGTGGGAGGGGATTGTTCCCTGTGGGACAGCTCCATGGCCCGTGCCATGGCATGCATGGCATGCCCCCTCACCCCATGCCTTTGGGCAGTGAAGCCCCCAGCATGACACAGCCTGGGGAAGCCTCCAGGAGCTGCTCGAGTGGAAGGAAATACTCCTATGGCCATTTTGGGAGGAAAATTGCTCCAATGCTCCCTGCTGCCAAGTGCAAGCGTTTTTCCTTTTATGAAATCCTACTGGCCTGTTTGTGGCCCGGCACTGCACCGGGTCTGGCACAGGACACAGCTCAGGCTGAGCAGGGCACCCCAAAGCCTGTTAGAAAGAGGAGGGCAGTGAGCTCTGCTGCTCGTCATGGTGTCCTCCAGCTCCTGCCCGAGGGGGACAGGGTTCCTGCCCATGTCTTGTGCTCAGAATGAACACCTGCTGATGTGACTGTGGCCCCAGGAGTCGATCTCACCTCTCTCCCACCCGGGTTGGGGCCAGCAGGGTCCCCGCAGCAGCCCCTGTCCCACCACGCAGCCCCCCCCCCCATCCTGCCCAGGGTGGGCTGGGACTGCCAGGGATGGACGTCCCATCTGCCCTTCCCAGCACCAGTGGGCTTTCCTGGCTAAAAGCTCCCAAAGCCACCTCTTGTTGGCTCTCCCTCCCTCAGCCTGGCTGAGCTGGAGAGATGGGACAGCCCTGCCCAGGCAGGATGGCAGCTGTGCCCCCCACGTGTTGGGGTGCAGAGGGAACAGCCCTTGTGCTCCTTCCCACGGCCTGTCCCCACATCCCTGGGCAGATGGTGCTGTGGGGGGGTCAGAGCTCAGCAGAGCCTGGGTGTGTGCAGCCCCTCCGAGCCTGCCGGGTGACTGATGTCCTTAAATGCTTTCCTGACTTTTGCAGGACTATTTATTTCTTTGTCATCTTATCTGAGGTGGGAGGTTACTTATTGTGTGTTTTTTCCTCTGCCTTTTAAATTCAGGGAGATTTTCTTTAGAATTCACTATTTTAGTCTTTGATCTTAAATTATTTTTTGTACATTTTTTCCCCCCTAGTATTTGTTATTTATCCACACGGGAGTCTAAATTCGTCTCTTTCATGCACTTTGATAGGAATGGCTTTCTTCTGCCTCAGTAATCAGCACATTACCCACTCTTCCTCCCCACCAAGAAGTCAGAATTCATTTCAGTATTGATTTGTTTTAATTATAGACCTCAATAACATCACAGCTGAATTTTTTACATTAGAAAAAGTGCTCAGAAAGGTGTTGATGAAAAGTAAGTATTTTTTTAAATTAAACATGCACTAAAAATATGTTTCAGATTCTAACAGCCATTAATAAATATTTCAGGTGATGCTCTGGACTGTGCGTGCATGTCCTGTCTGGGCTAGGCAAAACATTTAAGTTCTTAATTTTGCATACAGTTACAATTTTTAAAATGCCCAAATTTGAAATGAAAAAGCATCTTTGGTATTTTAGTGATAGGCTTGTTAAAGATCAAGAGTTCTCCTGTGCACTTTGGTAAAAATTTTAACTGAACGTTGATTTTTAAGTGTCCCAGCAGCTTTTGAAACAATTTGTCCTGTGTTTCACCCAGGAGCTCATCGAGGGGCTGCAGTCCTGCCCTTGGCAGCTGCCCCCGGTCCTGCAGCAGAGATGCCGAAGGGTTTCGGACCAATTTGATCTAATTTCATCTCAGAGATTCCTGATCTGAGCTACTCAAGGTCTCCAGAACCATTTATTTGGCTTCTGGCTGCAATTTTGCCTTGATACCCCTTTGCTGGGGAACCACGTTTAGAAAGGCAAAAAAAAAAATAACAGGGGAGGGGGGAGAGTGGAAGGAAACATGGAGAGGTTTTACTGAAGAACTTGTGTTAGTTCTGGACTTTGAAACTAAGCTCGGAAATTCCTCGAGGACACGAACTCTGTGTCACCATTCAAGGCAATAGGACAACACAAACTCCCAGCTCCCGAGCAAACACAAAGAAATGGCAAAGCAACTGTTTGAACAACAAAGAGCTGCAGCACACCTATGGGACCCTGCTGCTGGACAGGGAGGTTTCACTCATGGTAATTACAGTGATGAGCAGAATAGCCCTCTGCAATCAGCATCCTTGGGAAACCGTAGACACAGCTCTGTTCAGATGCTTTCAAATATTAATTCTCAAAGCTAAACAGTTAAGGCACAGCTATGCTAATTGAAAAGTCTAAGGTATGTTATTACTGGTAAGAATTAAGTTAAACTTTGTTTTCACTTAATTCTAAAAAAATGAGTAACATATATCAATTCCATGAATGATCTTACCCAGATAACTCCTTAGAGAGGAAAGGAGATGCCGTGCTGCACTCCCTGTCCTTTAGGGTGCATTTAATTGATTGCAATTTATGCTGCAGTTTTAGCCAAAGCGGCAATAAATCTGTTTGAGTATATATTGAATTCACCTCACATTCGTTGGTTAAGCTGATTAAACAGAACTGAAAATGCAGGCATTTACCTTGCTGTGCTTAGAGGCAGCAGTGCCCTAGACGGGAGGCTCGGAGCGGTGTCTGGGTGCCCTCGAAGAAGCCCGTGGAGGATTAGGGTGTGCTCAGCCTCTCCTCAGACAGGTGCACAAACACTTCCCCCTTTTAGGTGCTACCTGCTCTTTACTGGACGTTTATTACAAGTTGATGCAATTTCACAAAGCACCTGCATGCAATAAAACCCTATTACATGTGTGAGGCCTTAAGGAAATTAACGGTTCCTCCCTAGGGATGCATATTTTGTTAAGATGTTTATTACAGATGAAGTGGTCCTGGGGTAAAACATTAACAAGTTGTAGAGTGATAAAAGGAATTTTATCATTTCTCAGTGACATAAATAGGAAGAAACCTTTAACTAAATCTATAAAATTCCTGTTTCCTAATGAATTTGCTTTAACTATTTATTAACTGGATGAACTTATTCAGGTTGTGATTTGGGTTTTTTCCTTCCTCTGCTCCTCCCCCCCAAACCCAAGCAGAAGCAGTCCAGGGCATTGTCTGTTAACTGATGTGAGCTCTGGTGCCCAGAAAAAAAACTTTTGGTTTCCTTTTTTTAAAGAGATTATTAATTTCCCTCTGTGAGTTTAAGGCAGAGCCCTAAAACTCAGCTCACTTATAATACTGATTCTAGAATTAAACCCAACATTAAAATTCTGTGTTGTTATAATAATGCTAACTCATATCACTGAAATTACATATTATATTTTAGGGTTCAGTCCCAGCAATTTATTTTTGGTTACCATTACAAATGCAAATTCTTTTTTTTAACACCATATTAAGAAAGTTTGCTGTGCACCATTATTAGAGATGAAAGCAGAGAACACTGGCTTTGGACTGAGAATGCTCCATCTAATTGAATTATATGAATGTAGTTAAATGTCTACTTCAGAAAGGCCATATTCACTTTCAAGATTAGTTACTCCAAGAGTTAATGGGCTATTTAAGCAACATAGTCCAAGAGCCAAACACAGGTGGGCTGTGTTAATAACTTTATTTAAACCGTTTTTTCCCCTTTTGAGAGGCACAAGCCATCCATTAATGCATTCATTAGAGTTTATGGCATAGTTCTGCTTTTCTCTTAATGACACTATCCAGACTCAAACTTGCTTGGCTAATTTAGCCCAGCTGCCCTTTGCCTCTCAGCAACAGGTCCCTTGTTCTGCGGTCATACAGGCTGAAGTGTCACGATGATTAGTTTTTGGGAATTGCTGCCCTTTGCAATATTGTTTTGTGTTTTCTCTGCATCAGAATTTACTTTTTCTTCAGACTTTTTGCTGAAGGTTTGTGTGCAGCAGCTGTTGGAAAGGGCATGGCAGCACAGAGGCATTGCCGCCTCGCTGCAGCCCTCGCATTCCAATGTGATTGAACATCGTGGTTTATGACTTGACTCTGACCAAACAAGCTCACAGGTTTTAATATCCAGCTCTGCCAAAGGTATTTCTGGCAGTTCCTCACAACTGCGGCATCTGAGCTTGCCTGGATTTTTCAGTTTTAAATCCAGTCCAAAAATGCCTCTTACTGATGTCATTACGCTGTAAAATGTGTAACTGAGGACAGAAGTGCCTGTTTCCTCCAGTAGCTGCAGTGGAGGTGACCCGTGTTTGTTTAGTAATGAATTCCCCAGGTACTAATGAACATCACAACGAATCAGAACGGCCAATGTGTCACTGGGAGAGGATCAGCCAGGCTGGGTCAGACTCTGCACTGGCAGCTCCTGACACTTGCAGGGTTTATTTTGGAATATTTTATCAGTTTAGGTGTGCATGTCTGATGTTCCTGGGAGTCCTGTGTAAGCTGTTGGCTTCCAGTCTGAAATATCACCTCTGATAGCCTTGTACAGACAGTGAGGGTGGCCTTGACCATCATGAGATACTGGACCAGCCCCAGTCCTGAGCAGCCCATTGTGATCCTGCCCAGACCTGAGGATCACGGTGCTGCTGAACTCCAGCGACCGCAGGGATGAGTGTTCCTAGGTGCTCACTAACAGGTAGATTTGTGGGGAATAATGGCTTGAAACGTTTCTATACCTGTACCTAGAGATAAGTAACACAACTTCAGTGGGATGTTTGCTGCAGGCATGACATGCTTCCACTTTTCCTACAGTTGGTGCAGGAATTCTCGCCGCAGATTCTACACTTGCAAACTGCCGCGTTAAGGCGTTTCCCTTCGCTGGTCTGTAAAGCGTCACGCGGGCATGTAATGCTGTATAAATACTACTACTACTAATAATAATAGCCTCTGTTGCATATTGATCTCTTTCTGCCTGGGTGCGAGTGACGCTGTGGGGAAGGTTCTGCCCGGTCGCGGCTGCACTGAGCAGCCCTGTCCCCGCTCGGAGGGCGGTGCCGGTGCCGTGTCCCCTGTCCCCGCTCGGAGGGCGGTGCCGGTGCCGTGTCCCCTGTCCCCGCTCGGAGGGCGGTGCCGGTGCCGTGTCCCCTGTCCCCGCTCGGAGGGCGGTGCCGGGGGCTGGTCCGGGGCCGGTCCCGTCCCGTCCGCGCTGTGCCCGGTGGCCACCAGAGGGCGGAGCGGGGCCCGGGCGGTGCCGGGTCCGCGGGGCTGCAGCGGCCGCGCTGTGAGACCCGGCCCCGTTAACGAGCCCATCCCTGCCCTGCGGTACCTGTTTCTGGCAGTGGGAGAGAGACTGGATAAGTCTGGTCCCTTCAGAACTGCCGTGCGTTGTGCCGGGACGGTGGTGCTGTCAGCTGGAGTACGGGTGGGAGGTGTGGGGTCACCACGCCAACCCTTGGTGACGCCTGTCTGTACAACAGCAGCACCACTGCTCTTCAGAACCAGAAAATATTTTATAGGTAGTACCAGGGAGAGATGCTCAGCTTGAATCCCCATCAAAACCCACATCTCCCCTGCGGCTGCTCCGAGGAAGGAACAGTCAAATTCTGTCCAGGGCAGGACACCAGCATCCAGGGGCTCTGGGATTCTGATGAGGTTTCTAGCAGTGAGGAATTAGCAGCCAGGCAAGGTCACTTCAGAAATCCCTCGTCTGCTGTCCTGCTGCTGAAGTTACCAGTTTTCTGAGCCTCTTGCTTGCTTATGGCCGGTACCACTCTCTCCATGGCAAGAGGCCAGAGCCTCTGGGGGGGCTCTGACTGCAGAGGTCAGTGGTACCCAGGTGGAGTAGAGAGCAGCAACACCAAGGGGAAATGCAAGGTAGCTGAGCGTGCATGATGTGTTTTGTGTCACTTCACTGTCCCTGCAGAGCCCCTGTGTTACCAACCTTGTGCCAAAACCAGCTGCACTCACCACGCAGGGCAGCAAGCACAGCCCTTTCTGTCCTCTGTCCGAGGGAGGTGAGATTGTGGGAGCCTCTGTGACGTGAATCTGGGTGAGCCAAGGAATGCTGTTGAGACATTAACAAAGTGTTCTCTGTCCTGCTGCAGCCAGGAGCGTGCACTGAGCCCTCGGGGTGGGATCTGCTCCAGCTTTGGCCCAGCAAAGGCAGAGATATGCCCACTGCTGGCCCAGCCCCATTGCAGGAGGCTGTGCTGGTGTTCAGCCCCGTGGGCTGTGGGATGGCAGGCAGGACTTGGGGTACTGGGATTCTCTTACTTGTGGGCATTCATCAGCAGATGTAAAGACTACTTGGAGGGTACTGGGTACTGCAGGAGCCTGAGGAGTCCTGTGATAACCCTGTTTGAGCAAAAAGCATTGAATGGCAATTATAGATTTTTTTTTTTAACTTCTCTGCAAGAATTGCATGTTGCAGGCTGTGAATCTTGTTATGATGAATTACCAGTAATCCCTTTCCCTTTTTTAATGGCTTCTTCATTTGATGTCTTTTGGCAGACTTTTTTACATAGGCACATAAGTTCCCTGTGTCTTCTGCAATACTCTTATGATTAATTACCACTCTCAGCAGCTTTGAATGTGAAATCTCACTCTGCAGAAAGGGGAGTTGGGTCCCACAAGTACCTACAGTATTTCTGGATGAATTGGAGCAGGATGTTGGAATTGTAACATCTTGTGACCCCAATGCTTTCATCTGCAGGAGCAGTGAAAGAGTTAATGCATTAGTTAAAAAGATTTTTAGTATAGGTCTGAACTGGGGCTGACAATCCATTACTCATAACTCCTCAGAAACCTGTAGCCTAGTTCTTTTCTCTTTCTTTTGTGATTTACAGAATATTACACCAACTGTAAGCACTTTGCAGTTGGACTTTTATTACACACTCCAAAGTGAAGAATTACGGTTTGGGATTCACAATGAGAAAAGTGTTCTGGTGTTTGTACACCCTTTTCATCTCCTGTGTTGCCCTTGCTCAGAGCAGGGAGCTCTGCTCTTGCAGGGGTGAGTGTGAGAGGCCCAGCACCAGCTCTGTCCACCCTCCATCCTGAGCAGGTCAGCTCTGGGCACAGGTGAGAGCCCCTTGCACATCACAGCAGGCAGGAAGGTGGGCTTGGAGGACCTTCCAGGGGAGGTTTAGATTAAATAACAGGAAAAATATCTTCACAGAAAGGGTGATCAGGCACAGGCTACCCAGGGCAGTGGTGGAGTCACCATCCCTTGAGGGATTTAACAGATATATAGATGTGGCACTTGGGGACATGGGTTAGTGGTGGGCTTGGCAGTGCTAAGGGAATGGTTGGCCTCAATGATCTTAGAGGGCTTTTCCAGCCTAAACAATTCTGTGACCTCTCGGCGGTGCTGGAATGAAGGTCCAGCACGGGGCTTTTGCAGTTGTCCCCTTGAGCAGGCCCTGAGTGCCCAGGCAGCCCCAAGCAGGGGTGGGTGTGAGCCTCAAGCGTGGCCACCACTTGAGTTGCTTGAGGTTAAAGTCCTTTCTCACCAAGGCACAGGCCATTGTGAGGAACACATTTTGGGACTGGTTGGAGACCAAAAAGCTCTCTGTCCTGCAGTGGCTGCAAGAGAATGTGCTGCCAGCATCCTGCCAAAGCAGCTACCCACCGTTGCACATATCAGCTCCTGAAAGAAAATAACTGGAAAGAAAGTTTTTGCAGCTACAGAAACACCTCCATCCTCAGCATTCACCAGCACGTCTGATAGGCAAACGTGTAGTTATTAGGGGTGGTCCTTTGTCCAAAAAGCATTTGGGTAACGTTGCAGCTCTCCTTGGCTCTGGAAAGACAACTGCAACCAGAGATAATTTTTCATTATGGACAAGAGAATTATGAGGTACAAACGAGTGTGCACAAGAAAGTTAATAAATTACGGGGGATTAGCATCAGTGATGGGTAGATCTGCTGTGTGCAGCCTTAGCCTGGCAGAACAGGCGTGTTCCTGCACAGTGTTTGTCACAGATCAGAAACACCAGCCCTTTGACAGATGCCACGTAGATCTTCATCTCCAAATTCACCCATCTGAGAAACATCTGTGTGCTTAGGCTGGCAAATCTCAAGGAATGCTCTGCCAAGCAGCCCACTTCCGCTTTTATAGCTCTGTAATCCTCACTCCTCCTCTGAGAGGAACAGAAGTGTGTGCAGCTCTTCAGGAAAACTGTAGGTCCAGGAGAAGTCTGTGAGGAGAAGATTCATGGCATGATCAAAAAGCACCCAGGCCTTTTACAGGCAGGGCTCAATAGGTGCTTTAAGCAGTTGTAAATAACAGAGAGGAGTGGTGGAGCAGATTAAAGAGCTGAGTGCCGAGGTCTGCGATGGGTTAGAGCAGGGACACACAGCACAGGCTGCTCCTGCACGGCCAGGATGGCCCCAGCCCTGGGCAGAATCATCCCCAGCACCGGGAGTGACATGGGCTCTGTGCTCATCCTTGGTGTCAGGCCAGAGCACAGTGCTTTGGGGTCGGCCAAGGCACCTCATTTTTTGACACTGTGGATTTTTCCCTGGAAATTCACCACAAAATGAACACCCTTGCAGGATTTTCAGTGGTGTGATCCCAGGTATGACACCGCTGCTGTCAGTAAGGGTCTGGCCCTGGGCTGATAGCCTAACCTGTAAAGGTAAACACTCACCTAAAGTACTGAAACCACATGGAACTCAATTTTTTATGTGTTAAATCCTGGTTCCAGCTGGCCCAGTCTGCTCAGGCCAGACTGTGACTTCCCAAGGCAGAATATCCCATAACCTTTGGAGCTCTGAGGCACTACTGATAGGACACACACACCTGTAGCTCTCTACTCTGTTGTTTGCAGCATTTGCAAATTGCTGTTTTCTTATTTTGGGGAGAAATGTCCCTGTTTCTTTTGCTGATATGTAGAGGGAAAGGTGAGAGACAGGAGAAAATGGGAGCAAAGAAATGGTGTGGGAAAGTTACAGCTGCACAGTGTGCAGCTTCTGTCTGTTCAGGGTGTCCTTGAGGAAGGTCTGTGTGGATACATGAGCCAGCAGCGTGCCCAGGTGGCCAAGGTCAATGCCATCCTGGCCTGTATCAGGAACAGTGTGGCCAGCAGGTCCAGGGAAGTGATTCTTCCCCTGTACTTGGCACTGGTGAGGCCACACCTTGAGTGTTGTGTCCAGTTCTGGGCCCCTCAATTTAGGAAGGATGTTGAGGTGCTGGAGCAGGTCCAAAGAAGGGCAACAAGGCTGGTGAGCTCCTATGAGGAGAGGCTGAGGGAGCTGGGGCTGTTCAGCCTGGAGAAGAGGAGGCTCAGGGGAGACCTCCTCACTCTCTACAACTCCCTGACAGGAGGGTGTAGCCAGGTGAGGGTCGGTCTCTTCTCCCAGGCAATCAGCAGTAGGACAAGAGGGCACAGTTTTGAGCTGTGCCAGGGGAGGTTTAGATTGGGCATTAGGAAGAAGTTCTTCACAGAAAGAGTGATTGGGCATTGGAATGGGCTGCCCAGGGAGGTGGTGGAGTCACTGGCCCTGGAGGTATTTAAGAAAAGACTGGATGTAGCACTTAGTGACATGGTCTAGTCAACAAGGTGATTTTAGGTCATAGGTTGGACTCAATGATCTCAGAGATCTTTTCCAACCTAGTTGATTCTGTGATTCTTTGATTGTGTGATACAGCACAAATGCTTCTATTTATTGGTTTTGTATCAGTTTGATTCAACTTTCTTCAGTAACATTTGTACTGTTGAGAGATTTGTGTCAGACCCCTTCCTGCTGGCAGGACAACTATGCAGATATGCTCTCAAAAATGTCACAGGAAATGAGGCTTTTCTTCCCAATGCAGGGGGGATTCCTGGTGCACTCATCCTTGTGTACAGTGAAACAGAGAGAGAACTGAACCCACAAGGAGGCATCGAGTCAGCCTCAGGCTTCCATTGGTGCCTTTTTTTGGAAAGGTGGTTATTCAGCTCTGCAGGATGCACAAATACAGACAAACAGGTCAGCAGGAACCTCATGGCAGCCAGATGTGTGTGAGCAAACTGTGTCTGCAGAGAGGCACAGGTGGGAGGGAGAGGCTGAGCTGGGCTTACCAGAGAAGGGAGTTATTTAATCTAGGCTGTGTTTTCCAAGAAGCCTCTAATTTTGGTGCAGAGCGTTTTGGGATCCAAAGAGATCACCTTGGATCCTAATTCCCAGCGAGGCCAGCAGCACAAAGGCCATTGTGCAAGAGCGCTGGGACAGATGTGGGACTGGGGTGTTTGCTGTTCTGAAAGAGCAAAGGCATCTCCCAACACTCACCTCTCCTGTGGCAGTAGGTGTCTGGCCCTCAAAGTGGACATTGCCTCTGCCCCGAGCCTGCCCAGCCCATCTGGCTGCACATTGGTGCAGCTCTGGGAGCTGCAGGGACGGTGCCTGTGGGGAGGAGAAGAGGCGTGAGCAATGGCCCAGACATTGCTCCCCGTGTGCTCTAGAGCAGGTCTGTGATTGTCCCCACGTTCTGGCTTTTCTCCCTCCTGGTCGTGGCCTGTGGGTGAATTCCTGCAACAGCAGTTCCCTCCTGTGCCTCCACCTCTTTGGAGTTACCAGCTCCTATACTTGTTATAAAACAAGGTTCATTTCCCCAGGGATTTTTGAATTTGGAGCAATTCTGGGAAGCCTCTGGATTTTGCATACAGTCTGCAGCAGTCACTAGGGATTTTTTTTATGGTTTGTTTTTTGCTTTATTTTGAGAGAAACCTTTGGAGGAGTATTACTTGCCTAGGGGCTGCCCCAATTTTTTCCATTTGTGCAGGCAAAACAATATTGATGGGGAGGGGCAGAGACACCCATAGCACCCTCAGGGCTAAAGATCTTTCATAGGAAATTGTTGTTTTCAGACAGATGAAAGCAGATCCTTTTCATTTTTTTGTTAGTGCACGCAAAGGAGCAAAGTGCTGTTCAGGTGTGCTGATGCTGCCCTTTGGGTCCAGGCTCAGTCTCAGTGGAGCTGAAATGAAATGGTAAAGAACAGCAGAAGCCCTTTGTCTCTAATGGACTATCCCATGCAAATGAGTCCCAACACGTTGAGGGCACAGCGGGGCTTTTGGCTGTCCTGGGGAGGACACGGTGACAGGCCATGGCAGGGTCCAGCCCCTCTGATGGAGAGGGGCTGCCTGTCCCCAGCTCACCTGGAGCTGCTGCCTGGTGCTGAGGCCACAGCCCCTCTGCCTCTTCACCAGAGCACCAGGGAATCTCCCCGATCCTCGTCCACATCCATGCTTCTGCAGCCTGCTCTTTTCTCCCCTCCTGCCAACAAAGAAGGCAGCGTGTTTGCTTAACATTTGAGGGCATGATTTATAAACAGCACTTAATGAGCCTTTTAACCTCTTTTTTCATTGTTTAAATTTCAAATTTTTTGGATGTAAATTCCTTAAATCAGTTCAATATGCTTTGAAGGGCTTTGCTAGAATTTGGGATGAATTGCTTCCAAATGGAAACACACCACCAAAAAAAGCACGTCTGTGATTTTAATTGACTCTCCACTGTGTGTGTACCCTTAAAAATCGAATGGTTTCCAATACTCATAGATGCCTCAGTTTGGCAGTGGTTTGGGTATAGGTACAAAAAAAGGCAGAATATAGAAGTATTATACTTAAGACCTCACAAGGGATTCCCTCTGGATCTAATGGGGATTCCTGTAAAGCTATGCAGAACTTTGTCAATGAAACTGGAAACCAGGTGAACCAGTGTGAGGTTTGGTGAACCTGTGTGAGATTCGGTACAACCCAAGTGGCTGTGAGATTTTGGATGGGAACCAGGCAAAATTCACTGATTTCACCTGATAATTTTTTGCAATTTTGGAGGGTTTTTAACTTGACACACAAACCCAAATCTGAAGGCCCTGGATTTCCCTTTTTGAATGAGGCAGACTGAGAACCAGTGATTTGAGGGTTGGGCTGTTCCTCCCTGGAGGACCTGTGATGATCTCTGCTGGCTTGAGCTGCCCCAAATTGGCTTCCACACCCAGTCACACGAGGCTGGTGATGTATTTCTTCACTGTCTCGTGCCAGATCAGTGCAGTCCTGAGTTCTTGTTTCGAACAAGAAAAAAAGTTATAAAGAGAATGGAAAATTTACACCTAAACACCATAAAACTGCAAGATTTGCTCTAATGAAGTTTTACTGAAGTGAATTTCTCTTAATTTATCTAATGTAAAATTTCATAGGCGTGATTTTTAACAGTTGCATTACTACCAGAGTAACAGAGACAAGGTGAAGTCTTGTACAAAAGCCACTTCCTTGGGTAACAAAGTGCTTTCAGCAGGACCAACATGTGTGGTTCCCTTGCCTGGCTGCAGACCTTCCCTCTCCTTTCTCAGAGGCACCTGCCCCTGCCCCTGTGCAGAAAGACCCTTCCCCAGGGCAGGGAGCTCTGGGGAGAAACAGAAGAGAAACTTAGAAAAAGGAAGTGGAAAGAGAACTCTGTCTCATGTCTTTCCTCTTCTCACGAGGAAAACTGTGTAATGAAAGAAATAATTTTTCTGTTGGTTGTTTGCTTTTAAAATTCAGAGAAATAGCAGCTACTCTTTCATCCATTTCTTCCTATTTAAGGCTGCTTTACTGGAGTGGAGAGGGAGAACTGGATGCATGAAAATGCAAAACTGAAATGACTGCGGCATTGTAAGGAATGTGAGTTGGTGATTTCAGAGTCATGTTTTGTTGAAATCTGAATGTTTGTTTGAGTAACTCTTATAAAATGATACAATGTCTTAACAACAAAGAAAAAGGAAAAGGTAAACTAGTGAAACAAAGTTTCAACAACGCCTACCTGTCATGCAGAGCTGGGAGACAGAGTACACCAAGTGCAGTGAAATGAGACAAAACTGGAATAAAGTGACCATTTTTAGGAAAAGGTGATTCAGCTTTTCTGCAGATAAGCAAAGCCAGGGCAAGCATTGCCTTCTGGGAAGTGTCTAGTCCAGATGAGGTGCAGGTTCACCTTAATGCAAGTGTTCCTTGTACAGTTCAGTGCAGAAATGGGCAGCAGTGAAAGCTCAGGCTTGATTGTCCAAATCAGCTTTTCTGAGGATAAAACACATGAAAATGGAGAGGCTGAGGGGGTTTTCTGTACCCTAAAAGCTCCTGTGTCCAATTTTAACATCTGAAACTTCATAGACTTCATGGCTTCATTGTTCGTGTTTGAATCCAACTGAAATAGTTTTAAAAACCTCTGCATTCTGCTAAGGCATATGGTTTTCAATGCTCTGTGTCCCCTGGCTCACAGCAGCTGCCCCGGTGATACTGGGGGCAGGGTGGCCCTGTGTGGGGCAAGAGAGAACCTGCTTTTTCAGCTGTGTGTCTGTACAAAGCTCAACTGGATGGCTGGAGTGCGCTGAGGGTGGCTCAAACTGCGCTTTCCTGGGAGCTCGAGCACCTCTGCTCTGAACCGGCAGGACATGAAACACCTCTTGTTTTTTTCCTGCTTGTGTTCTGTCAGAGGAATATCTAATATTCTTATTTTACCCAGAGAAGGAAGTTGTGGTTTAGTAGTACAAACACTGCGAGCACGCTAAAGAAATGCCAAAAACATTTAAAACACATGTATGATCCCCTGTTAGTTTAGGCTCAGTTTGAAGCATGTCAGGATGCTGCTCAGGGCATTGGCTGCACCCACGTGTAATCTCCCCTGGTTTTACTCCTGTGCTCTCAGTTTAATGAAAACCTCCTGAGGTCATGGTGCTCACACTCCATGGCTGGGGGGAGTCACACCCTCCTTGGCTTGTCCTTGCGCAGCTCAGGGTCTGGCTGCTGTGGGGGCGGCGGGTGCCAGCCTGGGGCATGGGGTGGTCACTGCGTTGCCTCACAGAGCCACTGCTCAGTGGGTGCCATGGTGCTGGGGTGGGTCTGTTACTGTATCCGTGCCTTTGATTTTAAAAACCTCTGATGTGAAATCCAGATTCCAGGCCAAATTCTGCCTGTCTCAACTTTTTAATATCACATTTTTTTTTCAATAGGTTTCTAGTATGGATAAAATAAGCTTCTAAAGTATATTTACTACACAAACCATACAACCCTCAATGGCACAGTTATCTCCCACTCATCCTATCACAGCACTTCTCACAACTAGACTGTATGTTCAGATTTCAAACAGATTCCCCAATGCCACCAGGACCCAAACGATCAGGCAGCAGAAGAATCTGGCCCACCATAACAGATTAAAATGTTTCTTTCCTGATACAAAACTGTTAACAATTGTCTGTTATTTTGATAGGGTGTAAAATCCATTTCCATCATAAGTGCTGATGCATCAAGGTGTATGTGCTGCTCTGCAGGGAACAAAGGCATCCTATAGATTCTCCCATCATTCCTTGCTGGAAAGGAGAGCACACTAGGTGTTCTCACACACTATACCAGAGCAAAACACACATACGCATATTTTACAGACCAAAGTCCAAAACATCACCTGCTCCTGCAGCAGTCCCTTCTTTGGATTTCATGGTGCATTGGTACACACTGTTCAGTCTTTTCATGTCAGTGAGCCAAACCATCAGGAAAGCATCTGGGCAGAGTGGCTCATCCCCTGGCATGCAAACTATGCACATGGGAGAAGATGCTGAGGAAAAAGAAAAAAGCTGGAATTTCCAGTCATGAGCCCGAAGCAGTCTTGCAGAATGAGTGGTCTAATGAAGCACAGAGCAGGCAGCCTGGTGTTCTGGGGTTCATACAGTCACTCCGTCCTCTTGCCCAAACATTGGCTGCACATCATCATCTGAGGCTGCATCATCAGGGCATCCAAGGCAGAAAAACTTGGTGGATTTGCTCCTTCTATTTCCTGTTGTTCCCCTGTGACTTCGCACATTTTGTCTCTTCTTAGTCTCATGGTTGGATCCTAACAAGGTCTCGGGCGGCGAAAGGGCCCGGTTCAGTCAGGCTAGGGCAGTGTTAAGCAAACCAGTTACAGATGCTCCATTCTCTGTGGTCTGACTAGGCAAACTGTAGGCAAATAAATACAAACTTTCTTTCAAGCCTCAGAAGGGAATCACCTCTGAGGCCTGGGAACATCCTGCAGGTGTATGTGTGGCAGGAGGCTGTTTTTTCAAGCTCCCACCCCCACCACGGGTACTCCTGGGGTCCTGTGCTGTCCCAGGCAGAGGGGGAAGAAGGAGAGGCAGCCAAAGCCTTTGCTGTCCTTGCTGCCAGTCATGCCCTCAGTGATTTACCTGTTCCCTGTTACTGCCTGCTGCACCGAGTTGCTTTTTCCTACAGCTTAATTGCCTTCCTACTTTCTCCTGTGTCCTGAGCTTCAGGAACAGAGGAACAGCCTGAATTTGGCCAGGAATTAAGAGATACCAGAGCATCTCTGCTCTAGCTGTTGACATGTTTCCAACCTGGAATAATTAGGAAGTATCAAGCATCTTGGAAAACAGTTGACTCCCATTAGATTTCCCGCCTGATCTCCAAGCCAAAGGAATCGGGTGAGATGTGGTGATGTTGGGGAATGTTTATACAAACCAGACTCGCCCTCCTCACATGCTGTATACATGAATGCATTACAACACTAATCTTTCAGCAGACATCTCAATAAGTAGCCTCGAGTGTATGAAATAATTAAACCCTCCTCATCTCCCTGTTAAATCCTTCTGGTTTTTTTCCATTCTGCTGTTCCTCTCCTTCTGAGCTGTCTCACTGACACTGGCAGGATTTCTGACTGATCACAGACCCTTGTGCATGTGGGACTGGCTGCACTTGTGTGACCATCTCCTCTGTGTGCTGTGCCATTGCCCTGCTCTGCCTTTGCACAGGTGCTGGGTAATTCTGGGCAAGGGGCCAGGAGGTGGTAGTATGAGCTGTGACCCCAGGAGTCACAGGGTGCTGAAAAATCCCAGGACTACCCTCTGGGTGCTGTAACCGCGCACTGCATCCACCCATGGGGCTACAGGGGTGGCAGGAGGTTGTTAAGCTGTTGCTGAGGCCATTTCCCAGGTTCTGGGTAATGCTGGTGGCCAACACACGTGGCAGATGCTCAGCTGCAAGAAGCCTCTTGCTTGGTTCTTCTTTGGTGGTGGGACCTATTACACAGCCTGGGTACAAGGTGGGCCCTCCAAGCAGCAGGGAGGTGGGTTATGGGTTACAGCCAAAGCACACTGAGCTTGGGACAGTCTCAGCCCAAGGCACAGAAGTGCAGATGCAGGTTCAGTCTCTCCCCAGGTTGGTTGCAGCATACCTGGAGGCAGCCTATTATGGTTCTCACACCTTTCAGGTCGTGACAAGAAATGCAAGTGTTTTGAGCTTTCTCTCTGTCACATATATAGAACATTTGTGTGATGTACTTAATTGTGCCCAGAGTGCAAATATCCAAGAGGAAATAAATAGTTTTAAAGGTGCATAATGTCTGGGAAGTGTGTGCCGAGCGCTGAGCTCTGGGGAGCAGCTTGATTTCCTGAATGCATTTTGAACCTACCACTTCTGACAGCTCTCAGTGTTTCTCGAAGCCATTTGCCCATCAGTTACAGAACCCACTTCAAGCCTAAAATAAGGTTACCAATGTTTTCTAGTATTTTTTTTATTAACCACCTCCACCATCTTGTAATTTAAAGCACCTGTCCATTTAAATTTTCCTTCTGACCTACTAAATAACCCTGCATGATACATACAATGAAACTAATGACTTTTGGATGATGTTGTTGAAAACTAGCTTACGAAAAGTGAGTTGAATGAACCACACTGCAGGAAATCCTTTTCAAAGCCCCTGGAAAACTGAGCTGGAACACCTTTCTGGTTCAGCATATGGGGCTGAATTTTTAAAGCATTATCACTTACTTCGCACTTGAAAAATGAGGACTGTCTTGTGATTCCTCAGCATTGTTGGTGTCACTATGCAGCCCCTCCCATGGCATTTTTGAGGACTGCTAGAGGCTTTGTATGGCCATGTGCATGGCACACCCAGGAGCACTTGCCCACTAAAGACACCCATGCAAAGAGACTGTCCACAGCCTTCTGCTTCACCTAGTCTTGTTCTTACAAAAATTGAAAGCATTGGCTTTTGTCAAGGAGCAGTGAGTAGATTCACTTCCAGCCAGAGCAGGAGCAGCTCTGTGCCTTTAATGCTGTTACCACTTTAGTGCCTGTGAACCCTAAAGCATGAACCTGGCACAGGGGGCAGGCACCCAGTGAGGGTGCGGGCAGTGCAAGGGCCGGGTAAGACAGCAGCTGGTTGTGCTCTGGGTGCTTTCAGAGGAGTTTCCGAGGTCTCCTGAAGCTGGGACTGGCAGTGCCAGCATGGCTGTGCAGAAGGAGTAACTGCAGCCCCATCTGGGAGCCCACTCTGCAGCTGGCTGGGCATGCTGCCTGTCCCCGGGGCAGGGGGGCTTGTGTCTGGCTCTGGGGGGAGGCGGGGGTGGACACAGGGAGAAGTAGAGGCTTGATTTCTTCTGAACCAGAGGAGCTTTACTTTGACAGAGGCTGACACTATATATGCCTTCCCTTGAATTGGCCACACCATGTTTCATTTAATTTTCTTGTTTGGCTGCTTGTCTTTGCTGCCAGTCCCCAGCAGTGCCACATCCAGCAGGGGCTCCTTGGCAGAGCATCATAGCCTTGTGCCACCAGAAGGGCTGTGACAGCTGGGACTGGGAGATCACTGGTCATCCAAGATGGAAGAGGCCCTGAAGGCCAGGGTTTGGTTGTGTTTAGAAGCTATTCTTGGTAACAGTGTAGGATAATGCTATCCATAGTTAGTTACTAATTGAGGTTGTGTGGTGCTCTGTGGTGTTGTCTGTGGATCATTAGTGACATCCATGAATGAAATGCAGCATGAAATACAAATAAATAAGCCAAATGTTAGGGTGACCATAGGTAGTGCACCATGTGAGAAAATAGAAAGGAAAAAGCCTGAGAGAAAAAAAACCACAATAATTATGAAAGTGCAGAGAACAGCCAAAACAGACACCTCAAATGAATTCTCACAAGCAAATTCTCACACTCAGAGGGCTCATGGGGCCATAAGGAACAGCCTGGTCAGTACTGTATATCTTTTGATGGGCTTTTCCCCTTTTAAACAACATCTTCACATCTCTGAAGGCTCCAGCACCAGCCTTCAGGTGCATCTTGGGCTCCCTGTGAGCTGTGCTGCTCCATGGGCCGATGGATCAGACTCCACACCCTGGAGCGGGGAAATCAAGGAGAGAATCAGGCCTCCGTGGAGGGGCACAGCTGCTGCCCTGGGCCCTGCAGTGTCAGGAGGGATCAGGGTCCTGTGCTGGGGGCCCTACAGACTCTCTCTGCTCAAGGCTGGCAGAGCATCTCTGAGATCAGCTCGGTGGGAGCATGGTGCTAAAAACAAGTTCATGAGTTTGATCCCTGTATGGGCTATTTGCTTTAAGGTTTGGACTTGATGATCTTTGTGGCTCCCTTCCAACTCAGAATATTCTGTGATTTCACGCTCAGACAGTGCTGAGCTCCAAAGATGGCTGGCAGCCATCCACATCCACAGCTGAGGCTTTCTGTTTTTTCATGGAAAGCCACCTCTCCTGCCGGCTGGTCAGGCGTCGTTACCTACATCCTGCGAGAGCTTGCCACGGGCCTCGGAGATTT
This sequence comes from Lepidothrix coronata, assembly GCF_001604755.1. NCBI lineage: Eukaryota > Metazoa > Chordata > Aves > Passeriformes > Pipridae > Lepidothrix > Lepidothrix coronata. The sequence continues at coordinate 7,041,047 of NW_016690208.1, forward strand.
GTCACAGTGAGTAAGAAAAAGATAGTTCAAGAGCTAGGTAATGATGTGCACTGAGAATTGGAGACTGCAGAGATAAAAGGCAACTAGTAGCAAAGCATAAAGACTGACACCACTTAAAAGGGCAGGAGAAGTAAAATGGCTAGACACATCATAGCCCTAATGGGAAACACATGAGAGATGCTGATCAGAGAATGCTGGCAAACAGATGAGATCTCTGGGAAAAAAAAAAAAGAAGAAAAAAAGGAGGAAACAGAAAACAAGATAGAGAGATAAAATTTCAAAGCAAGCCCTAAATGGGTAGCATTTCCAGCTAATAGGAAGACCTGTGGTGACTTTGCCAAGTAGTACACGGAAAAGCTGATGATCATTAACATCTTGATAAATTTATTATCAGACAATTCAGTCCTGTCAATGTCAATTTGCTCCAAGAGACTAGAGATGGTTTGTAATGTGGGTAAAAGCAAGTGAATCCCTAAAACAACTGATTCTCATTGTCTGCATCTCCATATACTAAACACTCAGGAGTCAACAGTATGAGAGGCATGAGAGCAGCCACCACCAGCATCAGGCCTGCAGCCCTGTCACCTCCCTCCATCGTGTCCCAGCATCTCCTGTGCCCCCCCACAGGATTGCCCATCCCACAGGATTGCCCATCCCACAGGATTGCCCATCCCACGGGATTGCCCATCCCACAGGTTTGCCCACTGGCTCCTGGTACAGATGGGGAGTAATAGACCAAGTCCCAGCTCTGTGCCACAGCTTCCTACCTGTTGCACGGCTTCTGGGAAAAGCCCTTTTTGACGCCCACCCTGCACATGTGGAGCACAGAGAGGGGCAGCAGCAGAGAGCTGCAGGCACGTTTATGGCCCCCAGTATCGCTGTGGGGAGGTGCCAGTGGGCCCCCAATATTGCTGTGGGGAGGTGCCAGCAGGGCTCAGAGCAGATTCCCACTGGGAAACACTGGCTGTGTGTGTATGTGCTGCTGGCAAGGGTTATGCCCTGCAAAAGCTGCATCTCCACAGCCCCAGCTGAGCAGGGAGAGCAGCCTTGCTCCACACACAGAGCCACCGAGCCCCATGGAGAGAGAGAAAACCGAATTTCCACAGTCCTGTCTGCTCCTGCCACCACCTGGAGAGCTGCTCTGTGTTTCCCCCATTGCTTTCTGAAGGATTTGCAGGCTCTGAATCCATGCTGAAGTCCTTCACGAGGCAGGGAGTCACTAACTTGTAACTCACTGCCAGTAAGACAGGATAAAAGCACAGAAGTTCAATGGGAGCTGAAGAGTTGGCCGTCCCACAGGCAGCACTGCTGCAACCCCACACCCTGCACGCTGGATACATAACAGCCAAGGCAGAGCTCTGGGGAGGATTCACTCATTTGCTTTATGGAGCTCAATATACCTTGATTTTTTTTTAAAAAAGTTAATTATTCATGCCTCAAACCATGTTTTTGCAGCAAGGCTTTGCCACATTCTAAAACTAAAAATAATCTTCTTACATTTTTATTCAGGCTTCGTTATGAATGGCAGATGCTTGAAACCAAAGTGAAAATCATCATCAGTTGTATTTATTGGCTAAATTCCTGCAACACTCAAGGCTTGAGAAAAATCAAACACATTTGACAGCTGGTAGAATGAAAGGAAAGGATAAATCTTACCCTGACAGCATGCACCATATTTATCATAAGCTTCTCAGAGAAGCATCAGCCTTCCCCCAGAATACCATCACTTGTGTAACAGGGCCCCAGAGTTACTGCACAGCTGTCAGGGGAAGGGGCATCTCTGGATGCTGGAGTGCCTGTGGTCCTGGTTTGCCAGCTGCTGTGGTGTGGGAGCACAGCTGCACCCACTGGGGGGGTGGCCAGCGGTTCGTGTCTCAGCTCCAACCCCCCAGCAGAGCTGTAGCTGCTGCTGGACACTCCAGGGCAGCACTCCTGGTCTCACCCACCCTTCCCAAACAAGGCTGGCAACCTGTGCCAACGGCACAGAGGTGCTGGAGACATGGAGAGCTCCTCGATTCTCATTAGCTTCTCATCTGACAGCAAGCTCCTCGTGCTGCCTGCAGATAAATGCCTGAGAGACATGATCAGTTAGGGGGCTTCAAGAGCAGAGGTGTGCTGCTGCTTGCTCAGCTCCCACGTGAGCGAGGCAGAGGCAGGGCTGTGGCAGGGCTGGGCAGCTGGGGCTGTGCCTGGAGACAGTGGTGGACCCTGCAGCCCTTTGGGAAATAGGGAATGACTGGTATCTCTTCCATCAGGGCAGCAAGATGATTTCCCAGTAATTTAAGTACGGAAAGATAAAGTTTCAGCTAACTTGTTAACCTGATTGGTGAGCACTAATTCCAGTGTCACATTTCACCCCCAAATAATTGGGGAATTGTGATTTGCGTTCATTCCCTCTTCACCTGCGGGTCAGAGGTCCAAGGCATGTCCTACAGCATTTGAACAGCTGGTTTGAGGTACTGGGAATGCGTCGGTACCTCAGAGTCACCCAGGCAGGTTACACCACCCCGAGTGACCCCTCCATCCCACCTCAAAAGCACGATGTGGCCTCACTGTTCGTTTCTTACCACAAACAATTATGTGACTCTATAAAACATTCGCAAACTTTCTGCTGATACATGCTTTATGGGCTTATATTGCTTGAAGATTGTCTGTGAAATGCATTCCCAAAACGAACACTGAAAAAAAATATATCTGAAACAGAAATGCGTGAGTTACAGAAAAATCCCATCTTACTACCAGAAGTCTGCAGATTATTATTTTGGTCTGTTTTTATTTGATTTCATATGATGCAGATTCATTAAGTTACAATTAAATATTAGGGTAAAATAATTCTGCAAAGGAGTGATATACTGTTCTTATAACCCCATGATCTGTATCTACAGCAATTAGTATGTTAAAATTTAAGTATTATATTTACTTTCTACTGAATGTAATCAATCCCAAATTCCATCATCTTTCACAAAATAAAATCTGTCTGCAAAGGGCAGCAGAAGTGGCTAACCTTGTCTCATCCAAAAATTAACTACAACTTTACTAAAAATCACCTCCAGCTTTTCCAAGTAGAAAATGTATTATTTCCCCAAGCATCAGCACTGCTGAGTTACCAGCAGGTTTAGAAGACACAATCTACTAAAAATCCAGAAAAGGGTCTGACAGTTTTAGGGGTTACCAGAGGAGCCTGGTCTTTGTGTACCTAACATGACCAGAAGTGAACCCAGCACCATCCTTTTTCACAAACTGCTTTCGTCTGGCCCTGTTTTATGAATTTCCCCACCAAATTAATTTTGATCCCCCATTTCTTTCCCCCCACATTTGTGTGGTGCACAGGCAGTGACATGCCAGCCTGCTCAGTCAGCTCCCACATCTGCAGAGAAGGACGGGGCTCCCAGATGGGGCTCAGGGCAGGTTGTGGAGCTGCATCAGGCTGTATTATTAATTGTTCACTTAAACTATCAGCAGAAGTTATCTGAATACTCTGGCAGCTTTCTGAAGTCAGCAGTTTTCCCACATCTATGTCTTTCATACGTATATATGTATTTTTTCCCCATGTTACTTGGTTTGCTTCTCAATCATATCTGAGCCTCTGCATTCCAGGGTTTCCTGCTTAGATGACTCTTTTCTTTGTGAGGGGCAACAAAAAAATAATTTTAAAGCCTCTGTTTTAATAAAGCTTTTGTTTCTGCTCTCTTTGGGATACATGTGAAGAGTCACATGAGTTAAAGACTAACACTAATTAAACATAAATATGGGCTATAGTAGAACTCTTCCTGATTCTGGGACTCCTATTCAGGAGCAGTAACTTCATGTCTGACCCTTCCCTGCCCCTGCTGCTGCCCCCCCTCCAGACCTGTGGCTGGAGGCCATGGATGGAAAAGGCAGAGGAGACTTGCTGGCAGCATGAACCGCCTGGGCCGAGGTGCCCTCCCTGCCGTGGGTGCCCACACTGGCCTGTGCTGGCAAAGGGTTCTGCCAGGTGAGGGCAGGTTCGATGGGCAGAGTGCGAGGCACGTTGGAGTCAGTCACCCGCGTTCTGGGGTGGCCTTGCCGTGTGCCCCTGCCCATGGGGCAGGCAGGGACATGGAGTGGTTGGGGCCAGGTCGGCTGGGTGGGCCTGGGGGAGCCGCGTCTCCCTGCCAGTCTCCTTCTGTTTGCAGAGTGGTGCTTTATGCAGAGCCGTAGCGTAGACAATGTGTAAACTGTTGGGAAAGAAGAAAATGATTTTGGGTTGAGCGCCTTGTCTGAACTTTGTCCTTTTCTCAAGCAAAAGAAAATATTATTTCACCTTTTAAAGAGCCACACATAATAAGAGGCAAAATGTCAAGACCAGTGTTGATATAAACCCTCAAGGAAAACAAACATCTATGTGACTTCTCCAAAAGGTCTCACTTCCTCACCCCTCTCCCCTAGTTTAAACAGATTTAGTAACTGAGGAGGAAGCAGGGAGGGAGGGTTCTTCTCTGGTCACTGCTGAAGGTCCTGTGCATGGACCCAGCTCCACAGCATCCCTGTTCTGTGGGTCTGGGCCCAGAGGCAGCACCTGGCAGGATGTGTGTCCAGGGTGGGAAAATCTCCAGCTCTCCCAAGGGAAGCTGGTTGCATGAGTCAAGACAGAGCCACGGACCCGTTTTATCACTCAGGGCAATGCAGACTCTGCCACAACGAGGGCACTTTGCTGCTGGGGAGGGTGAGGGCTCTGCTGCTTTGTGTTGCTCGGCCAGCGCTGTGGGAAGGCCTCAGCAGCCCTGGTGGGCACACAGACACCCTCAGACTGTTACCTCTGTGGATCTGTTGGCTTTTTCAAGGAGTTATGAGGAATTAGAGCTGGTGGTGACTGGCTCTGAGGAATGAAAAGTTGCCTGTATGCAGGGTCGTCCTGTTCTTGTGCTGTCTTTAGTAAGAGGTACAGCGGAGTCCGAGGCCACTCGGAAATTTGCTGCACATTTGCAGAGCAAGTTGCCCTTCTGCTTCCACAGTGTGTCTTCATGGTTCCTGGTGGTCTCACCTTCCCCCCTGGGCTCTGCACTTCCCAGCATCCTGATCCTGCAAAGGGCTTTGTTTTAAATGACACGTCACCTTGCTGGGGACAAGTTCAAGCTCTTCCAAAGCCATTCAGCAATTAGCCTAAAATATGAAATTCCCAATGACAGTGTTGTTACCAGAGAGCACAGACACAGTAATTCCTACCCACGGCAGCAATTACTGTCACGTGGTGCAACACAAAGTACAGAAATTAATAATTAAAAGCCTTGAAGAGGCTTCAGAACAGCTGTGTTAGTATGCACATCAGAACCAGGATAAATCACAAGCAATTCAGAAGTATATTTGCAGGTTCTCTCATAACCATCATGGTATTTGGAGTCCCTTTGGGAGCAATAAATGACAAAGAGTCCGTGTTATAAAAATAAACATGAACTTAAGTGGCAAGGATTCATTTAAACCAAAAGGGAAAAGACTTTTCTACTTACACTATCAGTTTAACATAAGTAGAGCAAGTTTTACCTTGGAGTATGTGCCCCAGGCTGGGAGGAGGGGACAACAGCAGAGGGAACTGGTTGACATTCAACACTTCACCTCGAAGGTGTTTGCCCCAATAACAACTATGGGTTTCTAACTAAATTCTGCAAAATATGAGCCTCAAAATGCTGTTCCAAAGTGAAAATAAAAAGCAAAATGCAACTGTTTGTCCCATGACACTTTTATTCAGTCTTTTCTTAAATAAGTGACTATTATCCCCCTATATACACAGGTGTCATAGGATTCAATATTGCTTTTAGAGCCCTTGCTTCAGGAGCCCTTGGGCTATATGGGACTCCTTGCACTGCAATTCCAATCCTTGTGCTCACAGCTCAGAGCTGACAGTGCCACTTGCAGTGCTCTGAGAACAGGAGGCAAACTCAAACTTTATTTATTGATATTAATGGTTTTAAGGCACCTGGGTGGATTTTAAGAACCTGATTTTGAAGCTTTATTTTGAATAAGGAATTCAGCATTTTGCCCCAAAATGCTTGTTCAGGCATTGGCTTTTCCAATCGACACACTTTTTTTTTTCCTTTGGTAACAAACAAGCTTAGAATGTCCTTCAGCACAGACTAACAAAATGCCAATAACCACACACTCCAAACCGTTCGTTCATCCAAACCAAGTGTGAAATGCCCTCTCTCCTCTGCTCAGCTGGCACTGGGAGGGGGCACGGTGTGGCTCTGTGCTGACCTTCTTGGCACAACGGACAAGGGACTCGGAGGAGTCTGCAGCAGACAGGGTGCCAGCACTGGTGGAAGCAGACTTGTATCACCACTCGGGAAAATTACCCAGAGGCTTGAGCGAACAAGCCTTTCCCTGACAAACCAGCTCCCGACGGCAGCCCACCCCACCCAGTGGGAATGCTGCCTGGGTGAGGGCTACCAGCCTTGGCCTCCCTGTTTGCTCTCTCTGCCCACAAACACCGCCCGTTCTCTGATCTTAACTGCGTCTCGCTTCTGATGTCGGCTCCTCCTTACAGGCTCTGTTTCAATTATCTCCCTAAATAAATACAATTTTGATGTGTGGTCTCATGGTGGGTTATTAAACTGGCTCCAAAATGCTTTTCACCGAGAAGCAGCTCACTTTCCACTGAGTTATCCTACCCTGTAATCCACTTCACACTTCTGATGTAAAAACGCCGCGGGGTAAACACAAACAAGCACTTGTCTTTCACTTGATAGCAGATTTTTGCCTAATCTCTTGAAGCATTAGCCTTTAAACGATTCTTGGTGGCAGGCAGAGCCGTGCTGGTGCCTCAGCCGTGTGCAATCTGCGGCGGCAGCAGTAGATGGAGCCAAGCGAGAAAAGAAAGGTTTGAGGGTTGAAGCGTTTCTCCCACGGTGCAGGTTTAGCGCTTGACTTGACCCGATTAGGAAAAAATTTCTCATTTAGTTCCTCGTGCTTTGAAAGTAATACAGGGAATAGTTATGCACAGCACTGCCAACACAATACCCGGTGGAAAACGGTGACTTTCGGAAAAGTAAAGACTTGGAGGCGGTTTAGCTTGAGGGGTGAAGTATACAGGGGAAGGGAGAGAGAACAGTTGTATTATTTTTCTGGCAAGTGATAGATGAGAGTGATCTGGGAGGGTGACAATAAGGTTCTGAGCACCAAAATATTTCGTCCTCTTCAGTGAGCCCTGGAAAGTTACTCAGCTGGGCAGGAATTATCCTCAGCATCCCCGAGGATGCACTCAGAATGTTGTTGCCTGGGTAGCAGATTTAAAGAGAGGGTTTTGGTGCCATCACCCTCTGCCCAGGCCTTCCCCAGAGACACTTCCTTCTCAACAGCAATAGCAGGAGGTACATGGAAGGTGACATTCATGTTCTGTAATGGACTGGCACAAGCTTGTTCTGAGGCTCTCTGGTCTGAACAAACTGGGGCTGGTGCTGCATTCTGTAACCATGGGCCTACATTTCCCTGAGCCACAGACGTGGTGTGTGTTCAGCAAAGTCTGCTGCAAAATGCTTGGGCTGTGCACACCAGAGCCTGAGAACTCTTGGTCCTACTTGCATCAGTGAAGATGCTCACATGCAAATTCATGCTCAAGAGTCATCCATAGTTTTTGTCACATATTCTGATGTCTGACAGTCTTTTCCAACCTGGTGGTCGTGATTTTATTTGACTGTGCCTTCTTGACAGTGCTGTTGTTTTAGTGTATTGACCATATCATAAGGGAACCCAGGAGGAGCCCCTGACACTGCTGTGCAAGGGGTGATATAGAGAATGCAGGGATTAAAGCAAGAAAAGTATGACTCTTTTGCTTCTTCCTGCTACAATCTAACAGTGACAGTCTGTGAGGAGATCGTATTATAATTGCTAGAAAAACAGAGGAAATTTTCTTTCTGGACACTGAGTAACCTGTACATCAGTACCTGTTGCACCAAAACAAAAGGCCACATCCACGATGACCAGCAGCCTGCTTCATTAAGAAAGGTGTTGGAAGAGTAACATTTTGCCCCAAGGACATTCTAAAATATGTGCTGATTTGCTGTAAGCAAGCTAATTCCACGTTTTGGGGAAAAAATCTTTACTTACAGGAGAAATGGAAAAAACCTCAAGTCAAGTGCTCACAAAAGCCTTTGGTTTTGGTGCAGGATAGTTACTGACTGACCTGATGGTTCTGCAGAGCTGTGCAGCTTGGGCTGTGCCTCACTGAGGGGGCAGAGCTGTCTGCCCACTCAGGGCTGTCCTGCCTTGTGCTGGCTGCTCTGTCTTGGCCAACCCCAGAGCTTGGGGACTGGGGCAGGTGAATGTCCAGGTCACAGCTCAGCAAAACCAATGGGAGTATTTGTGTGTCCCCCCCCACCCCGGTGACCTTGTGCCAAGGGAACTTCTCTTGGCCCTGGGAGCAGGGGATGGCTGGCCAGGGCAGGGAAGGGACCATCAGAACCTGCTTGCCTTGAGCAGCTCAAGCGGGTTGAGTAAGGGACTGTTACTGGAGCTGAAACAAAAAAGGATGAAGGAGACCATATCAAACCCTCCCTGCAACTCTGAGAAACTGAGACTATTTCTTTTTTAATGTCTTTGATTGGGTTTAACTCATGCTGAATTTTGCTCTGTGAAGATGCTGTTTGTTTGGAAGTTGCTGCATTCTAGCAGGCAGCAAACACATCTCTATGTGCTCCAGGTTCTCTTGAACATCTTGTGGTGAAAGGTGATAGAGAAAGACAGGACATCATTTAGTCCAGTTCTTTTTGGTTTCTGCATTTCTTTTATTTTCAGCATCTGAGGTCTAAATCCTTACCAGGAATACTTTGTATGGGAAAAATCAAGAAAGACAAATCACTTACCATTATTCCGACCTTCCTCTGCTATTACCTGTCATTCTCCCTTCCTGGGGCTGCGTTGGATGTGACAAGGCCAGCTTCGCTCCAGAGGTGGGACACTCGAGGCAGGGGTTGGCAGGCAGCTCTGAATTCTCACACAACACTTTCAGTACATGACCAAAGGTACTGACAGATCCAAAGGAGATAAATCAGATGTTTTTAAGAGGCAGTATTCGGAGGGGTATGTGGGGCTCCTTGGCTGCAGGCGGTCTGGGGGAGGAGGAGGATGGACATGTGCTCTCCTTCCACAGACCCATG
>NW_016690209.1:0-1661 GCF_001604755.1 Lepidothrix coronata
CACCATACCAAATTAAAAAAAAAAAAAAATTAAAAAATTCAGCTAGTGCGCTATTCAATAATTATAAGTGAAAAACTTTTAGATTTTTTTTATCCACTTATTTTGCTTTTACAACTAGATTTCATACATTATATCCTAGTCAGTAGTTTAGCTAAAAAATTCCATCCAACATCCTTATAATCTGTAATAGAAACAAGCATAAAATAATTACACAGGAAGTAGCAAAATAGAAATTTTACACATCTAAATGCAATCTCTAGCAATTCAGGTCTTTTCTCAGGCTAATAATAGAGCTGCTTAGATTTAACAGCAGAAGACAATTGCACAGCATCAGAGTGGCATAATACAAAATGAGAAACTTTTAATATCTGTGAGAAAAATTACATTATTAGCATTCATAATATAACCTATAATGTACTGTATTTCCGTCACTTAAGAGTAGTATTTGTTTCATCTATTCAGAGCAGCTCTGGATATGAAGATCTAATTCCTGGACACAATCTTATTACAGCATCTGAGATCAACAGGACTGTTGCTGCCTTTCCTGCACTCACAGGACTTGTGGGTACAGACTCTTAGGACACATTCATGTTTAATTATTGTGAAAATGTCACATAAAGAAATGAGAAGGGCGTTAAATCACTGTACAAAGATTTAAACTGGAAGCCGGTAAGGTTTTAATAACACTCTGCTTGTGAATTATGCTTCCAATAGCACATAAATGTATTATGAAGCTTTAGCTGGTATAAAGCAGTTTCTTACGGTTTAATGTATTTGAAAAGAGAATGTTACTTTGTGGTAACAGAAATACCAATTATGTATCTAACTGTTAGTTTAATTCACTTAATGATAGCTGCAGTTAAGGCAAACACCAAGCTTAAATTCTTGCTCTTCAGTTTGTGAAAGCAGAGGACAATATTAATTCCCCATGTTTATGGGAGTGCAGTAATGGAAGCCTCCTTTTCCACAGAGCTGGGACCCAGCCTGCTGCTGCACAGCCATGTGCCCTCACAGAGTGCCTCTCCCACGAGCTGGGCTCCAGCTGCACCCCGGGCCAGCTCCTGCCTGGTGCCCCATGGCCATGGCAGCTACTCCATCACCAGCCATTCCCCCCTCACCTACCACAGCACCTTCAACCTTTCCTCTGTAGCCCAGGATATCCAACCACTCAACTGCTGCAGGCAAGGGTGGTAGGGCAGTTTGAAGGATGCTCACACACTTGATTCTTGGTGTATGAGGTGCCCGTGCACACGTGTTGGGAATCTCTGTGAGGAGAGGTCGGGGCTGCCCCGTGCCCAACAAAGCGAATTCCAACCAGTTCCAGGACAGCCCCACCACGGGGCACAGCTGAGCCCCTTACTGACACTGGTGGTAACAACAGACAGAGGTGGAAAAACTGCAGAGTGTGGGGAATAAGGTGTGAGAAACGATCACCCAGGTCAGAGGTGGAAGAGGAGCTCCAGGTGCCCCTGCAGCCCCCAGCGAGGTCGTGGTGGAGCAGACTTCTTCCTGAAGGACCACAGCCTGTGGAGAAGATCCATGGAGGGCCAGGGGAGAAGCATGAACTCTAGGTTGTGTAAGTGGAGAATGCCACAGGTGCTTGCTCTGTCATGAGCCATGTGAATTGTCCTCACAAGAATCCAGCCTGCTAAGCCCTCAGC